>NC_134356.1:203538419-203780919 GCF_048569485.1 Anomaloglossus baeobatrachus
CACCGACAGATGGAGGGAAAGGTGGGACAGTTCTCCTATTTTTTCTGTTAAAAACACATGGATGCTCAGCTCTCATAGATGTGAAGGAACCAGTAGGGTTGGCTGCCTACCGAACAAACTGCTATCTCATGTATCTGCTAAGCTTAAAAGTTTCAAGTAACTTTTTCAGAATTAACTATCCTGTGTGTGTACATGAGGATTGACACTGTGTCTAGTCAGTATATCTCTTGTATCCTGCATTTTCACTAATTTACCCCATTAACATGCTCTATCTCTTACTTTGCAGTCTACTGTGAGCTGGTCTGGTGGGAAGAGGCTAGCTGCTATGATATCTCCCATACACAGCACAGCAAAGCACACAGATGATGGATTCCTGAACTTTATTTGTTTTCTTAAAGCTAAACACCAGCAGCAACACTGAGGATATTAAGGATATTATACAGCAGTGTCAAAGTGTCTGAATGTGAATCAGCTATGGGCTGAGGTAAAAGACTTGATAGAAAGCTTACCATAATCTTTCTATGCTTCTCTCTGCCTGTTTTTTTCCCCTGCTCCTCACTCCACTACCTCTCCCCTCTCCAAAGAGTATAATGGGCTATGTATAATAACATCACAGGGAGCTGGAAATGTGGAGCCCGAGGCTTTTGGTCGCCACAGGGTACTGCAGCTCATTTAAAGTGCAGTATCCATCCTGGGTATGAGGAGGTTAATGTGTGACGCCCTGGCGCCACCAGGTGGTCACACACAAAATAGGCCCCCACATAACACCATCCCTCACAGGGTTACACCGAGCCGACAAAACCCTAGTCACCCCCCCCAGGGTAGGAAAGGCACACGAGTGGGCGGGACCAGGTGGAAGGAAAGCGCCCACCTAGGAGTCTAGAGAACCCGGGGCGGGAAAAGTTGAGAGTTGTCAGTTTGAAGGTGAAGTGGGAAGTTCAGTTGAGTGCTGAGCAGGAGAGGAGAGGAGAAAGTAAAGTTGGAGTGGAAGACAGAGAGAAAAGGCGTCGGGGTTGGAGCCCTGGCCTACTGGCTAGGTGGCAGATGGTGGTCCGTGTCTGTCAGGAGACAGGAAAATGGCTTCTGGAGATCCGAGGTGGACCGGGACAGGGTAGGAGACTACTGGTTCCGACACCGGAGAACCGACCCGGAAACCGTGCACAGAGTGGGTACCTGAACCCTGAAGCAGAGACTGGAACCACTAGCTTTGTTAATTCACCAGTTGAGGACTGGATTACAAGTCCTGTCCCACCCAAAGACCCACAAGAGCAGACCAGCAGCCCACCGCAGGGGACAGGGCATCCGCCAGGGCCCCTTTAGATCCCATGGGTCAGCGTCTGCGGGCAAGGCTCCCACCAGTAGTTCTTGGAGCGGACTCCCGTGTTCTATACCGAGAAGTCCAAGGAGAACTAAAAGTAGTGCAGAGGAAAGTGACACAGACCATCACCCCGGGTGAGGGACCAAAATACACCCGGCCGCGGCGGCCGGCCACTGGCACTTTAGTTTACCGTTGGACTTGTGTGATTCATTTGACTGAGTACACCAGCACGCCCCTGCAACCACCATCCACAGCACAGAGACACTGGGCACCGGGGCATCCATCCCTACCCACGGAGGGGTTAATATCCAGCTGCTATCCCATTGCCCCCGGGTGCTCCCCAACAGCAGCGGTGGTGCTACAGCTCACCACACACCGTAGGTGGCGTCACCAAGTGTTCACGGCAATCCCCGTACATATACGTCCCCCCTTTATTTGAAGTGTCCGCGCGACCCCCGGGTCCAGAGGATCCCTCGAGCCACATTGCGGATCCGGATACGAGCAGCCCGGCTGCTGGCGTGGGGGCGGCACAAATGTCTGGTATGTTTCAGTTAAACTACACAGTTAGAGAATGAGTCAGAAATTTCCTTGCATAACACATACAGCAGGTGGCTTCTCACTAATTAGAGCAGGGGTGATCACCATGACAACTGGAAAGTCCCTAGCTTGGTGACTCATCCAGAGGTAGGAAAATGCAGGAGAAGAGACAGAAGAACTTCAGATCAGTCTGGAACTCAGAACAACATGGTCATCCGAAGAGCGTGCTAGAGAGCTCATTTGGGTAGAATCGGTCAGACCGAGGGCAGGCTGGAGACACCGAGAGGAAAAGGAGTCCGGTACCGGTAGATCTTGTGGCACAAAGAAGTTCAACAGCGGTCGCTGGGGAGAAGCAGGTACAACGTGAAGTATAACTTGCCATAGAACTCTGCACAGGCTGCAGAGTTCTATGGCAAGTTATACTTCACGTTGGCTGCCAACACCTGCAGGATGGAAAGACTTCAAGTCTCCCGTCCACAACCCAAATAGCTCGAGGCACAGTGATACACTGGATTTGGGACTGAGTTCAGCGGCTCCTCCCAAGGCGAGGATCCACTTCAGCTGCGATAGGGCTGGGACACGTAAACAATCAAGGGGGTCCCAAAGGTTCTTTATGCCACGGGGATCGACACAGCGCATCTTAGAAAAGGAGAGACCGATAAAGACTGCCATACCGGACCTAACCTATGACCTACTCGGGATCGACCGGAGCTTCATCACGGCAGAGACCAGTAACCGAGGTGCGGCGCAGTAAGTAAAGACCTGGAACCCGCACCTATTGACTCTGACTCTGATTGCCATCGCCCTACGCTCCGATGCTCCCGGGGACTGCCGTGCCCCCGCCATCCTCCCAGGGCCCGCTCCGCCTGTGGGGATCGACACCATCCCGGCTGCACCCAACATCTGTCCCGGTGAGAGACCTTGCAGTGGTGGCCCCTATCCCTGGCCACTTACCACAGGCGGCGTCACTATCCTAATAAACTTTCCTAACCGTCACTACCACCCCCATCCTCCATCCTTCCTCCCTACCACCCTCTAACTCTCCTTTCTGTACGTCTCGGGGGCAACAGAACCAGGCCAGGCCACCCCGTGATGACGTAGAGCATCTGCACCCCCGGCCCGGCAACGAGTAGGTTAAAACACCTGCCCCGTTGGGCGCTACAGAAGTCCATCTTGTTTGAGCAAGATGAATTTAAGCATTTTTTTTTTATAATAGATGACAAGTTCAGGAAGCAAAGGGGTAAGTAGCTGATAGGTGGAAGTGTGGTGCCCCTGAGGCTTCAGTCACCACAGAGGTACTTCCAGAGGTGTAGTATCCCATTTCCGGGTAAGGAAGGGGTTCACAAACCAGTATACACAAGACACAGACACTCTCATTAGCAACACTCCAGTGGACCGTGGTTATTGCAAGGTGCACCTTTGAAGTCAAAGTAACAAAAAACAAGTTCCAGCTCCCCACTCCTCTGCATAAAAATTCCATTTGGGCTGGTGCACGGTATCAGTGGTTGGCATTCACAGCTGACATAATCATTAGAAGGAAAAACAGGAAGGGAAACAAATCCAGCACCGTTGTCTTTAAAAATCTTGAAGTTTATTAGGTCACATTAAAAAAATGTTAATGGATCAACAAAATCTCTCCATATGCCTTTCCACGCCTTACGCGTTTCAGAGCAAAAAACTCCTTAATCATAGGCAAATACAAAGAAATGAGGTGTATAGTGGCTTTAAATAGATCACATTGACAACCGGATCTATATAAAAAATAGTACCATCAGATGGATATCCATACACAAACCAACACAATAGATTGAGAAAAAAGAAACGAAAAACAAAAAAAACACCATAAAGGAAATACAAAAAAAATCATAGAATATACAACAAAATTGTTATAAAAATATACAAAGGGCATACAAAAAGGATTTTTACTATATAAAAACATTATTTTCAGATAACAATATTTGCAAAAAAAAACCTCCGACAATTAATAGCAACTTTTAATATATATATATATATATATATATATATATATATGGAAATTAAGACCATTAGGGTAACATGCTTTTAATTTTAATATCCAAAAAGCTTCTATAGCAAAAAGGAGACTCTGCCAATCTCCTCCTCTGTACGGTTTATTTACTCTCTCCACCCCTTGTACCTTTATGAGCTCATGTCTCCTTGATGCATATCTCTGAAATGTCTGGTGAGTCCTGAGGTGGTACGTCCTACCACAGATTCCAGAGACGCAGAGGAGACATGCTCACTGATCCGTTTTCTCAATGTACGGGTGGTACAGCCAATATAATATTTGCAGCAGATGTCACAGGTGGCCATGTATACTAAATGTGTCATGTTACAGTTAATAAAGGTTCTGATTTTATATGTCTTAGGCTGCTTTCACACATCCGGTTTTTGCTATGCGGCACAATCCGTCTCTTTGCAGAAAAAATGCAACCGTTTTTTTTTGCCGCCGGTTACGTTTTTTCCGCATAGACACAGAACCGAGCAGCAGTGTCACCGAGACATCCTCCGAGCAGAACAGAGCCAGCCCGGTAATGAGTAACTCCCAGGCCCGGGTGCGGGCATGTCAGAAGGAAGGAGGTTTCTCTGATAAGATATATTTCAAATCTTTTTAAAGTCATCTTACGATAGATAGATATATAGATAAATAGATAGATAGATAGATAGATAAATAGATAGATAGATAGATACAAAGATAGATAGATAGATGGATAGATAGATGGATAGATTGATTGATTGATTGACTGATTGATTAACAGAAATGCTGCTACAATGTGACGTTTGGTTATATGAAAGAAACAATAAAACTGCAGATTAACAATAAAAATGAAACCACACTTGAGGGCTTCTATCTAAGCAATCACACATACAGCAAAAATACAATGAATTAATTCATCAAATTCAATTGACTATGTAAAATTACAGGTTACCCTGGCCATCATACATCCTCAATGTTATAAACATTTCACATTTCTTGTCATATACAAATTGAAGCATTGAAGTTGGATGACAAAGTCAATTTGGATCCCCAGACCTTCTCATTAACTCAGTTTTACTATCTCACCAATTTCAGATTTACCGTATCTGCATTTACTGTATGTTTGCAAATTAAAATGGTCATTTGACCAGGGAAATATTTATACAATGAACAAAAATATAAACGCAACACTTTTGTTTTTGCTCCCATTTTTCATGAGCTGAAATATAAGATCTAAGACTTTTTACTTTTTCTATGTACAGAAAAGGCCTTTTTCTCTCAAATATTGTTCACAAATTTATCTAAATCTGTGTTAGTGAGCACTTCTCCTTTGTCGAGATAATCCATCCACCTCAAGGGTGTAGTATTTAAAGATATTGATTAGACTGCATGACTATTACACAGGTGTGCCTTAGGCTGGCCACAATAAAAGGTCACTCTAATAGACAGCATGATTATTGCACAGGTGTGCCTTAGGCTGGACAAAATAATAGGTCACTCTAATAGACAGCATGAATATTGCACAGGTGTGCCTTAGACTGACCACAATAAAAGGTCACTCTATTAGGCCCCCTTCACACGCACGTGCCTCCGGGTCGTGCTAGGTCCATTCCCGCATGTACCGGAGACACGGGCACACGTATATCCATTAAAATCAATGGGTTTATGTGCACGCACGTGTTCAGCCATTAGCCCGTGCCTCTGTGTGGAGCAGACATGAGCACGTGTGCTCCATACGGCGGCATGTCCGTTTTTCTCCGGCAGCACGGGTGTCATGCGGCCCGCACCCGTACCACACGGATGTAGTGTGGATGAGGTTCGATGTGACACATGCCGGAGAAACACACGTGTCATTGTAAAAATAAAAAAAACACATACTCACCTCCACCAGCCCTGCAGTCTCTGCCACGGCTGTCACCTGCATCCGACACCCAGTGAATTTGAACAATGCATCTTCTTCACTGAGGGCCGGAAGCAGCATCAGGGGGGCGTGGCCTGTGCCAGACACTGTCATTCAGCACCACAGACAGCACCGGATGATGCAGGTAAGGCGGGACTATCCGTTCTCCGTGTGTTATTACGTATAACACACGGAGAACACGCATGTGCTACAAACACAGCACACGGGGAGCAAAACCACCCCTTTAATACGTCCGTGAAAAAACGGTTCATTTTTTTTAAGGTGGTGTGAAGGGGGCCTTAGACAGTATGATATTGAACAGGTGTGCCTTAGGCTGGCCACAGTAAAAGGCCACTCTAACAGTGTTGTGTTTATATTTTTGTTTAGTGTAAAAATGATTGGAAACTTTGGACATCGGGATTATATTACTGCAGATAAAAACCTATATTGAATTTCAGAATTATGAGGTATTTCTCATTAAAGTTCAGTTTTCTTCGTAATATATTTTGTGCATTATAAAGATTCTCTTGAAAAAGAAAATGCAACCAAAAAAGGAATAGATTTCCAACCATGCTGTGCAAAGCAACAAATGGTCGTGGGCATGTGTTTACAGCATATCCATAGAGGGTCAATGGTTTCCAAGATTAGAGCGGCAACATTCCATTTCTCTATCTAAGGCCCGCTTTACACACTATGACATCGCTAGCAATTGCTAGCGATGTCAAGCGCAATAGCACCCGCCCCCGTCGTTGTAACGATATGTGGTGATCGCTGCCGTAGCGAACATTATCACTACGGCAGCGTCACACGCACATACCTGTTCAGCGACGTCGCTGTGACCGGTGATCCGCCTCCTTTCTAAGGGGGGCAGTTCGTTCAGCGTCACAGCGACGTCACAGCAGCGTCACTGAACCGCCGCCCAATAGGAAAAGAGGGGCGGAGATGAGCGGCCGGAGCATGCCGCCCACCTCCTTCCTTCCTCATTGCCGGTGGACGCAGGTAAGGAGATGTTTGTCATTCCAGCGGCATCACACATAGCGATGTGTGCTGCCGCAGGAACAACAAACAACATCGTTACTGCAGCAGCAACAATAATTGGGAATAGGGGGGCCTGTCACCGATGAGCAATTTTGAACGTTTTTGCGACGATTCAAAATCGCTCATAGGTGTCACACACAATGACTTCGCTAAAGCGACCGGATGTGCGTCACAAATACCGCGACCCCAACGAGATCGCTTTAGCGATCTTGTAGCGTGTAAATCAACCTTCACTCACCTTAGAGCTTTAGTTATTTGTTAGGGCTGAATGTGCTGCTCTGGACACGTGGTTTTGAGCATATATTCAACATTGTAAGATAACAGTGTAGGTCTATGGTTCCACTCCATAGAGCATGTCATGTTTTGTCTGTACCTCTCAGACTCCTGAATTCTAGCAGTATCCTCGCTAACGCTGTGTGACATACATTACGTTCCTCAGGAGAACACCACACATGGAGTCCACATTTTTTCCTGTTCTTCCTAGGATAGTAAAGATAGTGTTGCCTATTTTTACATAGGTTGATGTTTTTGTTCTCTATATAAGAGCAATGTGCTGATTCTTATCCAAGGTTATTCCAGCTATTGCTTGGCAAGGAAATTTCTGCTTCAAACAATGTTGCATGTATTCAGTACACAGAAATATACAGTAAGTCTCTGCTTCTTTCTTACTTGTTTGAGCATGCTTGGATGTCAGGAGACTTTTTAATATCAGGCATGTTTTTTTTCTTCCCTCTGATGTTGACATCTACCTTACGGCATCCTTCAAGATTTCTTTATGTGCTTCACCTTTTCCTCTGGTAGTTTATTAGTTCTTTTGGATTCCGGAGGATAGGCAGTCAATGTTTTTTTGCTTGGCAATTTCTTTAAAGGAAATTTGTCAGCATGAATTCACCCCCGAGACTAGTTATATGCATGTAGATCTATCAGTGAGAAGTCCAGCAAAACCTTTACATGGCCAGCTGATATTTATATGCAAATGAGACTGAAGATCTGAAGCCTCTGTCATTCCAGCTCTATTCTCACATGGCATCACCTCCTCCTACTTCACAGTCTTTATGCACTGTGACTTTAGGTAAAGGAGTTGTCAGTCACGAAACAGGAAGCAGTTCTGGGAGGGGAATAGAGCTGGAGTGACAGAGACTTCAGCTCTACAGCCCATTTGCATATCAACTCAAATGATGATTTCTCAATAGCAGAGGAATGTATTGGCCATGTAAAGGTATTACTAGACTTGTCTTTGAAAGAGCTACATATGCACATATAACTATTTTGGGGGTTATATTTTTTGGGGGGGGATGAATTCCTGCTGATAGATTCTCATTAAACCAGATCTTTTATAAGTCTGGTGTGCCAATCACCAATGGTTAAGCTAGAGGTCGTGCTCCCGTCCTTAAAACTTATTGGTCAGATGGCATAATACCTGGACCAGTGTATCATTTTTGCATGTTTCATTTTGGGTGAATACAAAATGCATACAGCTGCACACTAAAATGCCATCAATGTATAAGGGAACTCTGGTACTGCATTACTGCTATATGAAAAAATGAGATTTTTAGTTTATGAATTGACCAATGCAAGTAAGCCCGGACCAATGGCAAGGTAATCTCAATATTCCGTGTACCTAACTAAAATGCCACTATCTAGGTTACAAACATCCGTGTCTGGGCAGCTAGACTAAAAAATCTAACTTGAAATGCCACTATTTGGACTAACCTCCATGTTTGGGCAGCTAAGACTCCTGGTATAAGGCTTATGAGCACAGCCTGGTTTATAGGGTGGAGTGCTCAGTCAGAAAGAGACTCACTACAAATATTTAAAAAAAACAGACCCGCACATCCTACAAATGTGAATAAGTGCCCGCTGAAGAAACATATTTTGAAATATTTGTAGACGCATGTTGAAAAAGAGAATGGAGATTTCTCCCAAGGGGGGAGATTAGATGAGAATTGATTGAAGGTACAGGATGTGATATTGAACGTCAACGAAAGTGAAAGTATTGAGATGGTTTGAAGAAATGTAATTCTGAATCTAGTAACTACACTATGTGTATTTTACCTGCTTGTCAAAATGGCTTCTCCAGGCCCATTATTAGAAGCAACACCCTCCATCCTATAAGCTATCCCATAGGTTGGACTTGTGTAGTGTCTGTGGGGCACTGTGTCCACGTAAGCCCACCCTATTATTTCCTGTCCTGAATGTAGATTTCTTTCTGTCACTCTGTGTTTTGCCTAGCCCTGGGGTGGGGTATGGTATGGGGATATTATGTCAGGGTTTGACAGGAGATAGGGATACGCTGGAGGCTCGGCACTGACCACCATTAGGTCTACCGTCTAGATGAGGGAGAGCACAGGGTTCCTAGTCACAGGGTCAGCCCAGGGGTCCCTATATAATCAATATTCCCAGTGACAGATTGAATACCTCCTGAATGTAGATGGCACAACCCATGTCCCTCCCTCCCAGGCCTCTTCAGACGCCATTTTTGGCCAACACCTACTTCCGCTTTTAGCGGCCATTTCATCCCAGTCACTACATAGTTCCTCTTTTGACGCCATTTTAGTGTAGCCGACACCCAGTTCCCTATTTTTCTTTTCAGCCGCCATCTTAGGACCCAAAGCCACTGCCACTGCTGATGCAGCAGAGGCTGCAGAGGAGGAACCTGAAATCCACACTACGTTTTTGGTCATATATGCAGTTGTGCCCCATTGTGTTCCCACTAATGAACTAAGGACATTGCTGATAGTCCTGTGGAAACCTTTACCCTTCACTTTTGCAAATTTGTTTTTGCTGTACCTAGTATACAATTTATTAGACCATATAGACTGCTCACTATTAGTCCTGGTGGACACCGAATATTTTCCTGCCTATGGTAGGTGCTGCTTAGCCTAGTTTTGAGATATCCTCGCTTGTATGTTTTCCTGCCTGGTATCTTGCACAAGAGTTCCCTGATATAGAGGCTAGAGGATCGTGTGGTCCTAAGGGGATTTTGATAATCAGGAGTTGGCATATATTAGGGTTTTTTGTTGGCAGCACCCAGTGATCCTTTGTGTCTTAGTTAGCAGGGTCTGACAGGAGGTAGGGATACGCTGGAGGCTCGACCCTGACAACCATTAGGTCTACCGTCGGGATGAGGGAGAGTGCAGGGTCCCCAGTTGCAGGGTCAGCACAGGAGAGGTAGAGTAGGCACGCTCCACTGCTATTTCTAGTTGTGTATATGTAGTCGGGGGGTGCTGCTTGCTAGTTTCCAAACACTTTTGTGCTCTTTTTCCTCGTGGTTTTAGGGGATCTTAGTTTTATGAATGGCATTGTTCTCCTGACCCCAATTTACACCTAATGCTCTTTCCTACAAACCTGTGTATAGTCCTTTGTATCAGGTCTCCGAGAGCCCATATGCAAACAACTACAGCTGGTAACTCCTGATTACAGAGTAAAGGCCCAGTCACACACAACGACTTACCAGTGATCCTGACAACGATAAGTCCTGATAAGGATCGCTGGTAAGTCGCTAGGAGGTCGCTGGTGAGATGTCACACAGTCAGGCCTTACCAACAATACAGTAACGATACAGGTCACAGTAGCAACCTGTATAATGATCTCGGCGGTCATTGGGACCCTGTCACACAGTATCAAACAAAGCGATGCATCCTGCCCAGCAGGACATCGCCTTTCAAGAAAATGGTCTGGACCATTCTGCAACGACTAGCGATCTCACAGCAGGGGCCTGATCGCTGGTAGGTGTCACACATAACGAGATTGCTGGCGAGATCATTGCTGCGACACAGAAACTGTGACTCAGCAACAATCTCGTTAGCGATCTCGTGTGTGACGGGGCTTTAAAGGACAAAGACACTACCTTTCAGGCAAGACGTATGGAGATGAATCTAGCAGCTTACAAGATCACCCCACATACAGATGTGCTGCATTCACAGCCACCTGAAGAGTATCATCACGTCATCTCCAGCCCAGAAGTCATTCTACCTATTTGCCATGGAGGAAGACAGCAGCCCTTTGAATACTATTCAGCCAGATTGGATCCAGTCGTCTGAGAAACACCTACCTAAAGCACCAGTTGAAGATCAATGCCCGTATGACATCCCTGCTCCCTGACAAAGTCACCATCTCCCGGTGTGCGGTCCTTAATCCTGCTACACTTCTCCCTCTTCCAAGGGGGGAGTGTCCCACCTCTGATACCTTGGTGGAAGAGGTAGTCGACTCTGGCATAGCTGAGGCAGGAACCTCTGGATTCGATACAGTGACGGATACACCTTTGGACCCTGACTTAACCTCTTTGCGGACGGATCAAGATATGCATCAAGAAGACGGTTCCACCCAGGTATGGTGGTGGTAGCAGAAGACACTGTGCTGATAGAGAAGTCGCTACCTGCATGCCTGTCTGCAAAAGAAGCAGAGGTATGTGCTCTCACTGAAGCCTGCAAGATGACAGCCAACATCTACTCTGTATGGAAGACAAGAGACTTGATCACCGCCAGTGGTACTGTACGACACCTTGAGGCCATAGAAGAACTGATGGAAGCTTTGCTATTGCCAGACAGAGTCACAGTGAGCAGGGTTGAGGCCTACATTGGAGGAGTCAAGAGAAGCAGTAAGAAGTGCCCTCACTGACAGAACATCCAAAGAAGCCCCAAGACCACTTACCACAGAAAAAGTCAGTCAGTGCCTTTTGAATTACCCCAATGTGAAGAAGCAAGGAAAGATGGAAACTCTTGAGAAAACATTGTCCTGACCCTACAAGAGCAAGTCTCAGAAGAAGAATAGGACTGAGATACGGGGCAGCTGTGGGCTCCCGGAGACCATAGGAAGTGGCTAGTGACCTGCTTTTACTGCCAGCCAAAGAGATATGGCAGGCCTTGGACACAGAACTGACCCTACACACCCCACACCAGCCACAGAATAGAGGGAAGGTAGGGAGGATGGAGCAGTGTAGAGAGCAAGGGAATGAAAGTCTTCCCCTTGCATTGTCCAGTGTCAGACACACCCCAGCAGGGACCACTAAGTTGAGACCCTATGAAATCCTGTTTAGAAGTACCCCCAGAAACTTTAACTAAACTTGTTGTTTGTTTAACTAAACATTTGCCTAATATACGTTCTTGAGTTTTGTCCTCCAGATCCAACCAGATCTAGATCTTTCTCTTTCTCGCTTTGTCTCCCTCTTTTTCTCTCTCTTGTCCTCTTTTTCTCTCTCTTTCTTTCTCTCTTTTCAATCTTCCTCTCTCTTCTTCTCTTCTCTCTCTCTTCTCAATCTTTCTCTCTTCCTCTCTTCTCTCTCTTCCTCTCGCTCTCTTTCTTTCTTACAAAGATTCATGCATCCCACTACAAAAGATGTCAGACATGAGACAAGGAGATGGCTGTATTCCCTCTTCTACCCGATACTTTGTGCCAAGAAGATGATATCCAAGCCTGTGGACCAGAAGATGACTTTGCATCCCACCTTTGATGATGTCCCACCAGGGCCGGCGTCAGCACCCGGCATACCTGGGCAAATGCCGGGGCCCTGGAGAGCTGGGGGGGGGCCACTCGGCCTCGTCACTTCAGCTGCCCCCGGGCCGGGCCCACTCTCCTTCAGTTCTGCTGCCCCCGGGCCGAGTTCCGGGGACCGCAGTCCTTGGCAGGAAACTGTGGCTGCCATCCCTTAGCTAGTTTCACACTTGCGTTGCAAACAGTGTGATAATAAAGGCCACGGATTCCAGTGAAATAAGTTTTCTTTAGCCGAGAGAGAGAGCCCTCATCATCACCGCACACATCCCGACATCACTGCACACATCCCGACATTACCGCACACACCCCAACATTACCGCACACACCCCGACATTACCGCACACATCCCGACATCACCGCACACATCCCGACATCACCGCACACATCCCAACATTACAGCATACATCCCGACATCACCGCACACATCCTGACATTACCGCACACATCCCGACATTACCGCCCACATCTTCACCGCACACACCCCAACATCATCACACACATCCCGACATCCCCACACACATCCCGACACTACAGCCCTCATCATCACCGCACACACACACACACACCGGCATTACCTCAGTGACGTCCCCGCTGCCAGCGCGATTCACTTCAGTTGCTGCGTGGAGCTCCCAGGACCGGCGGTGTTCTACTGCCGCTCCTGTCAGCTTCATGTAGCAGAGCTGGATGCGGGACCTCGTGTGGATTACGCCGGACCTGGAGGGGTATTTGGGGATTTTAATAAAGTGGTGAAAGAGGGTGGGTTTTTTTGTCTTTTATTCCAAATAAAGTATTTTTTCGGGTGTGTTTATTTACTTTCACTTACAGGTTAATCATGGAAGGTATCTCGGGGAGACGCCTGCCATGGTTAACAGAGCTGCTGCCATTAACTCCTTATTACCTCGATTGCCACAGCACCAGGGCAATTTGGGATGAGCCGGGTTGAGTCCCGGGACTGTCGCATCTAATGGATGCGGCAATTCCGGGCGGCTGCTGGCTGATATTTTTAGGCTGGGGGGCTCCCCATAACGTGGGGATCCCCATCCTGAGAATACCAGCCTTCAGCCGTGTGGCTTTACCTTGGCTGGTATTAAAATTGGGGGGACCGCACGCCTTTTTTTTAAATTATTTATTTATTGTACTGCACGATATAGACCCGCCCACTGGCGGCTGTGATTGGTTGCAGTGAGACAGCTGTAACTCAGCGTGTATGATGTGTATCTATGTATGTCAGTGTATATGACTGTATAGATTTGTCTGTTTATATGTATTTTGTGAGTTTGTCTTTAAATATGTATATGTACGTATCTGTGTATGTGTGTGTGTCTGCGTGTTTATGGGGCCCACTGGGACTCTTCCGCCCGGGGCCCACAAAAACCTGAAGCCGGCCCTGTGTCCCACCATTACCGACTGAGGAATATGAGACTCTGAGTGAAACCAGCTGTAATGCTGCCACCAGGGGGAGCCAGAGCTCTGCAGCAGACGACACTACACAGAGCAATGAGAACCAGGAAGGAAATGCACAGCGTTCTCATGCACTGCCTAATCAGCACAGCTGAGAGGCAGAACTGCAGGGTATGTGAGGAATAGTCAGACAGGCTGGGTCAAACACCGTACGGGCAGAAGCAGGACCGGAGGAGCAAGCAGAAGCGAAGTCAAAGTCAGGCTAAGGTCAGTACCGGAGGAAGCAACCAAGTGGGGAATAGGAGGGGGGACACAGGACAGGAGGGACGACCAGGGGACAGAACACAGACAAGGGCACGGGGGCACAGGAACAGACAGATCAGGATATCACTCACAGGACCAGCAATCACAGGCAAAGCAGAGCTAAGCTTATAGCCGGCACTGGTTCACTGGAAGTGTCAGCTTTTAAGGCATCCAGGGGCCAGAAGTGAGGCCCGAGAGAAGGCTCCGCCCCTAGCCATGTGGATAGGGAGGCGAATCATGACAGTACCCCCTCCTCAAGGGGGGTGCCACCGGACCCCCAGGCTTCCCAGGATACTTACGGTGAAAAGCCGCAATTAACTGATCGGCCCGCACGGAGCGAGCCGGCACCCAGGACCGGTCCTCCGGACCGTAACCCTTCCAATGAATCAGATACTGGAGGGAACTACGAACCCAACGAGAGTCGATAATACGCTGAATTTCGTACTCCTCCTCACCGTCCACCAGTATCGGAGCCGGAGGGGTCTGAGAATCCACCACCGAAGGGACAAATGGCTTAAGCAAGGAGGTATGAAATACATTGGGAATACGCAAGGTCTGGGGCAGTTGAAATCGAAAGGCCACCGGGTTGATCACTTCGATGATCTCATAGGGCCCTATAAACTTAGGACCCAACTTAGCAGACGGAACCCTGAGCCTGATATTCCGAGCGGACAGCCACACTTTGTCCCCCACCTAAAAGGGGGGTCCCAGAGAACGGCGTTTGTCCGCTTGGCGTTTCTGGGACTGTTGAGCCGTCACGATGCACCGCCGTACCTCCTTCCACACCTCCCCCAGATGCTGAACGATGGAGTCGGCCCCTGGCCCCCCCGAATCCACTCTAGAGAAGGTCCCGAAGTGAGGGTGAAACCCGTAATTACAGAAGAAGGGAGAAGTTCCCGTAGACTGATGGACTCTGCTATTGAATGCAAACTCCACAAGGGGCAAAAACGTACACCAATCCTCCTGCTGAGCAGAAACCAAGCACCGCAGGATTTGCTCAAGGGTCTGATTCGTCCTTTCCGTCTGCCCATTAGACTCGGGATGATAGGCGGACGAGAAGGACAACTCAATTCCCAACCGCCTGCACAAGGCCCTCCAAAACCGAGAAATGAATTGTACCCCCTGTCAGCAGACAATATTCAGGGGCAACCCATGTAACCGAACCACCTGGTCAATAAAGTGGTTGGCAAGGGTCGCAGCAGAAGGTAGACCGGAGAGGGGAACAAAATGTGCCTGTTTACTAAAACGATCCACCACCACCCAGATCACAGTCATACCATTTGAGACAGGGAGGTCCGTAATGAAATCCATGGACAAGTGGGTCCATGGTCTTTCAGGAACAGGTAATGGAACCAGTTCCCCGGCCGGCCATTAACGACATACCTTAGCACGGGCACATGTAGCACAGTCAGACACAAACCGAGCAACATCTGAGTGAAGAGACAGCCACCAAAACAGTCGAGCAACAGCCCTGTGAGTGGCTGTAACTCCAGGATGGCCACTAAGTACGGACTCATGGAACTCTTGAAGTACTCGTAACCGGAGGTGCAAAGGGACAAACAGTTTAGTGTCTGGAGCGGAAGATGGCGCTGAGGACTGGGCCTCCCTGACCTCAGCCTCTAACTCGGACGACAAGACAGCGACCACCACCCCTCGTGGAAGAATGGAGGAAGGAGGCTCTGGAGGTGACACCGGGTCCAAACTACGAGAGAGTGCATCTGCCCTTACGTTTTTTAGACCCCGGCCGAAAAGTAATACAAAAATGAAATCTAGAAAAGAAAAGAGCCCACCTCGCTTGTTGAGGCGTCAATCTCTTGGTGGACTCGATATACGCGAGGTTTTTATGATCAGTGATGACAGTAATATGGTGAACAGCACCCTCCAAAAAATGCCTCCATTCTTCGAATGCCAACTTTACCGCCAATAATTCACGGTTACCCACATCATAGTTCCTCTCAGCTGGAGTGAATTTCTTGGAGAAAAACGCACATGGTCGCAGATTAGTCAGAGTAGCAGGGCCCTGAGAGAGAACAGCTCCCACCCCCACCTCTGAGGCGTCCACCTCAACAACAAACGGCGCCTCGAGGTCAGGCTGTACCAGGACTGGGGCAGACATGAACCGGTCCTTTAACTCAAGAAAGGCCTGGACAGCCATTTGCGACCAGTTTTGCAGATCCGCCCCTTTCCATGTAAGGTCAGTCAATGGCTTGGCAATTTGAGAAAACCCCTTAATGAACCTTCGATAATAATTAGCGAAACCCAAAAATCGTTGTAGCGCCTTGATATCCCTGGGGTGCACCCAATCCATGATAGCCTGCACCTTTCCTGGGTCCATTTTAAACCCATCACGAGAAAGGAGTAACCCAAGAAAGGCTATTTCCTGAACAGAGAAAACACATTTTTCAAGCTTGGCAAACAGATGGTTATCACGTAATCTCTGTAATACTGAGCGAACATGCATAATATGCGTATCTCTATCGGCAGAATAAATCAAAATGTCATCGAGATAGATGACCACAAAACGACCAAGAAAATCAGAGAAGATATCGTTTATGAAATTTTGAAACACCGCAGGGGCATTTGTTAGACCAAAAGGCATCACCAAATTCTCGAATAACCCCTCTGACGTCAGAAAGGCCGTTTTCCACTCATCTCCTTCTCTAATACGGATAAGATTATAGGCCCCCCTGAGATCTAGTTTGGTAAACCACCGGGCTTCAGAGAGTTGGTTGTAGAGATCAGGGATGAGGGGAAGCGGATACGTGTTTTTCACAGTAATTTTGTTTAATTCTCGGAAATCGAGACATGGCCTTAATCCTCCGTCCTTCTTCTTTACAAAAAAGAACCCAGCAGCCACAGGGGAAGAAGAAGGACGGATATGCCCTTTACGTATACTCTCAGATATGTATGATTTCATAGCAGCCCTTTCTGGACCCGATAGGTGATATAAACGGGCCTTGGGCAATTTGGTATTGGGAAGTAAATCAATGGCACAGTCATATGGGCGATGAGGCGGCAAAACCTCGGCCTCTGCTTCCGAGAATACGTCTCCGTAGTCCCTCAGGTATTCCGGAAGACCCTCAGGACTTACGGAGAACACAGGTACAGATTGTAAACACCTTTTATGACAAGCAGGACTCCATTTGACTACGACACTCCCAATCAATAACGGGATTATGTAACCTTAACCATGGATACCCCAACACTAATCCAGCAGGGAGATTGGCCATTACAAAACAAGAAATAGTTTCAGAATGCAGAGTCCCGATCACCAGAGTAAATTTTTCTGTAGCAAACCGAATGAGGTTTTGAGGCAGCGGTGTTTTATCAATTGCCAGGAGTTGAATGGGTCCTTCTAACCTCACTGTCCCTAACTCTAATCTTTGGACCAACTCAGAGTCAATGAAGTTCATAGCGGACCCACAGTCAACAAAGGCAGTAGCAGACCAGACCGACTCCTTGACCCGGAGGTCGACATTCAGAAGTATCTTATTGGAGGAGAAGAAAGGTACCTGATAGTCTGGGCAACCTCCTCGACCGTTACCCAGACTTATAAGTTTCCCGACGACTGTTTAGCGGAGGGGCAAGCGGGCAGTCTTTCCTCCAGTGTCCATGGTGTCCACAATAGAAGCACAGATTGAGATCCCGGCGTCTTCTCCTCTCCTTCTCATCTGGACTGATGGCTCCGACTTCCATCTGTTCCATAGCCGGCAAAGAAGGTGCCCTAGGTAGAGGGGGCAGAATCTCACGCATGGTTCCCCTTCTTTCCCGTAATCTGCAGTCCATACGAACTGCCTCCGTCATCGCATCATCCAAGGTGCTGGGAGGAGGGTGCAGAGCCAAAGCGTCTTTCAGGGAGTCCGAAAGACCTCTCCGGAATTGGCACCTGAGTGCAGAATCATTCCACCGTACCTCAGTGGACCACTGCCGAAACTCAGAACAATATAGCTCAGCAGTGTGGTTTCCCTGAGTGAGATACATGATCCTGTCCTCAGCCACCCGTACACGGTCTGGTTCGTCATATATCACCCCGAGTCAAAGAAGAGGTCAACCAAATGCCGTTCCGGGGCCGAAGGGGGTAGGGAAAACGCCCAGGTCTGGGGACCCCCTCTAAGTAACGACATGATGATCCCCACCCGATGGGTCTCATTCCCCGAGGACCGAGGCCGGAGAGTGAAAAGAAGCCTGCAACTCTCCCTAAATGTCTGAAATAGGTTTTTCTCCCCCGAGAATTTATCGGGGAGCATCACCGTGGGTTCGGGGGAGGTCAGTTTGACATCAGTGGGACTATGCTGTCCTATGGTTTGTGAGGTAACTGCCACTGAGGTGGCCCTCGCAGAAGCAGAAACCTCACTCTGCAGAATGTTGTGTGAAGCTACCAGGGTACGATGCTCTGCAGCCAAATCCTGCACCAGCTGCGTAAGGTTGGCTACTTGCTCGCACAAAGTACTGAGTGGATCCATTACAGTCTGTTATCCTGCAAAGTTGGATCCCACTACCAAGAACTAAATGGCTTTTTTTTTTTCCCCCTATGGGAGATAAAGCCTATTGGGGCCGGCTATACTGTAATGCTGCCACCAGGGGGAGCCAGAGCTCTGCAGCAGACGACACTACACAGAGCAATGAGAACCAGGAAGGAAATGCACAGCGTTCTCATGCACTGCCTAATCAGCACAGCTGAGAGGCAGAACTGCAGGGTATGTGAGGAATAGTCAGACAGGCTGGGTCAAACACCGTACGGGCAGAAGCAGGACCGGAGGAGCAAGCAGAAGCGAAGTCAAAGTCAGGCTAAGGTCAGTACCGGAGGAAGCAACCAAGTGGGGAATAGGAGGGGGGACACAGGACAGGAGGGACGACCAGGGGACAGAACACAGACAAGGGCACGGGGGCACAGGAACAGGAACAGACAGATCAGGATATCACTCACAGGACCAGCAATCACAGGCAAAGCAGAGCTAAGCTTATAGCCGGCACTGGTTCACTGGAAGTGTCAGCTTTTAAGGCATCCAGGGGCCGGAAGTGAGGCCCGAGAGAAGGCTCCGCCCCCTAGCCATGTGGATAGGGAAGCGAATCATCACACCAGCCCTGATAAATATAAGCTGATTAGAAGACTACCGCCACGTTTTAATCTGCAGCTACATAGAGCGTCACTTAAATATTTATTATATGTTGTATCTTTCTTTTGTATTCATGACAGTCTATTCACTTATAATAAAAATTTCAACCAGCCATTTCCTCATATAATGTATTGCAATAACAGGGGCTCTAACCTGTGCCACCCTGGCTTTTAAATGAATCGCAATACTGATATCCTATCTTTAGGCCATCAATATTAAAGTAATGGGAGTCCAACTCTTGCTACCCCTGCTAATCACCTGTTAAAATGGCTGTGGTGCTCAGGCAAGAGCCACAACTCAATAGTTATTTTGCTCTTTACAGTATACAGTATTTGCATGCCATCTACTTTGTGTTCAAGAATAAATGTGGATTATTGTTCATGGAAAAATACAGACATGACATAAATATGACATCCTCTGAAAATAAGCCCTAGTGCATCTTTCCGAGCAAATAATAATAGAAGACCCTGTCTTATTTTTGGGGACACACAGTATTATGGAATGTTTCTGCTAATGTTAAAGACGCTGCTTTAGTCTGTCCTAGCTGTGTATTAACAAAGCACAAAAAACACAAGCATCACGAAGCCAAGCATGGCAGAACTGATATTGCTCAGAGGCATGCAAACCTCAGGTGCAGTGATCATAATGAACCATCGCATTAAATATGTTCACATCAGAAAGACAGAAAATATAGTAAGAAAGGTTAAAGGAATGTCAAAGTGTATTACTGTAAGCAGTGGCATAACTAAATACTGATGGGCCCCTATGCAACGTTTGAGCCTGGGCCTTCCCCCAGCATGTTGGCCCCATATATTCGCCATTGTAGCATACTAAATCCTATAAAGACATACACGTTGCCCCACCTCCCCATTTATTTTGTACTATTGACCTCCATCCTGTACTATTGTCCCACATTCTGGGCCACTTCCTAGTAAATATGTCCCCCATCCTGGTACAGTGGAACCTTGCTTAACGAGAACAATCCGTTCTGGGACTGTGCTTGTTAATCAAGGTACTCGTTCAGCAGAGCAAGATTTCCCATAGGAAATCATTGCAATGCTGACGATCCGTTCCACAACTTCTAAAATGTCCCATCCTGGTCCCCTATTCTGTCATTCCACACATGCACAAACACACAGAAACACACACAAACTCACACAAACTCACACAAACACACATGCACGCATGCACCCACACATATTATATGCTCACCTTACCTTCCGTTCCATCGCCGGTCTGCTGGGACTTGCTGTTCTCTGGTACGGGGCCGGGCTGTGTAACGCGTTACCATAACGAAGAGGCAGGAACTTCCCGGCCAGGGCGCTGACGTCAAAGGCAGAGCCGCTTGCCTCTGATTGGCCAGCGCTCTGCCTTTCATTAGCGGTGACAGGAAGTTCCTCCCTCGTCGCTATGGATGCAGATACCCCGCTTGGACTGGAGCGCAACGGCGCACTACAGCACCCAGGAGGCTCACCTTACTTTCTGTTCCATCGCAGGCCTCCTGGGTCTTGTAGTTCGCCGCGAGGACGTCGCGATGTACCCGGGAACTACAAGAACCATGAGGCCGGCGGTGGAACGGAAGGTAAGGTGAGCATAATACTGTATGTGTGTGCGTGCGTGTGTGTTTGTGCTTACATGTGTGTGTTTGTGTGGACTGCAAGTGCGGGTCAGAGTGTGATGGATGGACGAAACCGGAAGTGTGTGCAGTGAGAATTTCGCTCGTACAGCAAAGCTTTCTCGTAAAGCGGGTTACAAATTTACAGAAAGCTTTGCTTGTTAAGCGAAATTCTCGTTAAGAGGGTTACTCGTTAAGCGAGGTACCACTGTATATACAAAACCTCAAATAACCTAAATAAGAGGACTGAAAGGGAATAATTGGTCGGCGGCCATGAACAGCTTAATCAGGTCCCTGATATGTTTATTTGACTAAAACCAATAATTCACCCTAATATATGTCCTTTTAAATTGGTTATTTAATTTAATAATTAAAGGTTATTTTTTATTGGTCTTTGATTAGGGTACCTCATATTGACAAAATGTGATTATACAATCCTGGTATATTTCCCCATCATGGTGCCATCTTGGTGTATAACCCCATCATTGCTATATCCTGATATATATGGCCCAATCCTGGTGTATAACTCCATCATGGCATCATCCTGGTATATGTCCCCATCATGACCCCATCCTGGTATATGTCCCCATCATGGCCCTTTCCTGGTATATGTCCCCATCATGGCTCCATCCCGGTATATGTCCTCATCATAGCTCCATCCAGGTGTATGACCCCCATCATGGCTATATCCTAGTGTATATAGCCCTATCCTGATATATATGACCCCTTCATGGCCCTATCCTGGTATATATGTCTACATCTTGGTATATGTCCCCACCATAGCCCCATCCTGGTATTTGCTGCTCCACACGTCTGGGATTATGGGCATGGGGAGTAGTGAATATCCATAATTTTTAAAGAAGGTGCTCATGATGGGAGACATAAATACCAGGAAAGGGCTTAAGATGGAGGACATATGTAACAGAATGGGCCTAGGATGAGCAACATATATATTACGATGGTGTCATTTATACCAGGATGGGGGAGATGTATATCAAGAATGGATCTAGGAACATATATACCTGGAAGGGGCCAAGGATATATATACCAGGATGGGGGACATATATACCAAGAAGAGCGACATATATCCCAAGAAGAGGACCAGGATGTGATTATATATATATATATATATATATATATATATATATATAAACAGGATGGGCCTAGGATGAGGGACAAATATAGTAGGATGAGGGACATATATACCAGGAATGGGCCCAGAGTGGGAGACATATATTCCTGGAAGGGGCCCGGGATGATTGACGTATATATCTGGAAGGGGCCCGGGATGGGGCACATAAATATCAGGATGGGTGACATTTATACCAGGAAGGGATCCAGGATAAGAGATTTATATTAGCCAGGAAGGAGCCCAGTATTGGGGATATATATAGGATGGACGACATATATACCAGGAAAAGGCTCAGGATGGAATACATCTATACCAGGATGGGGGACATATATACCATGATGGGGTGCATATATATCAAGTATGGGCCCAAAATGGGGACAAATATACCTGGAAGGGGCCAAGAATGGGGGACATATACACCAGGATGAGAGACATATATATCTGGAAGGGGCCCAGGATGGGGGACATAATGAAGGGAGTTTGGGCAACATGTATTTTTCTATAGGACTTTTCAATGCTACAAGGGCACACATATCTGACCAACATGCAGCATGCTGATACAGTTAAACTCTTTGTCATCCCAGGGAGAAATAATCTCTCTCCACTGCTGCTCTCCATTCTATAGGCTGTATGTTGCTTTAGGCCTGTGGCCTGCAGAATAGCAGGTCCAGGAGGGAGCAATGTTATGATATCATTGCACTATGACACGCACAGGACGTTGGTCCTGGCATGATGATGTCACCGCTGTCTGGATTTGTCGGAGTTAGGTAAGTATATGATGTTTATTTATTTTTTTATATTGTGTGTGTGAAGGTCATCATTATTCATTGGGTCTAATAAGTGGCCAGCATAAATATTGAGAGCTACTAAGAGGACCTCTCATACATTGTGGGGGCTACTAAGTACAGTCGAGGGGATACCAAGGAGGCCATTATACATAATGGGGGCTATTAAGGGGACCTTGATACTTTGTGGGGGCTACTAAAGAGGTCATTGTACATAACAGGGGCTACTAAGGGGGTCACTATAGTCATTATACAGTGTGGGACCTACTAAGGGTCTATCATACAGTGTGGAAGCATTATACTGTGTAGTGGGGAGTGTAGCACCCCTGAACCCATCAGGGCACTACAAGGTACTGCATCCCTCCAAAGATGCAGGGTCCACCCCCAGGGACCTGGAAGACCAGTGCCGGTAACAGCAAAACACATTATAATCCAAGTTTTCCCCCATCCCCACAGACTGATGACAGACTAGAATTGGACCCAATGGAAACACCCAGGGGTGGAGCTCATCCAGTCCACTAGACAACGACCAGGTGGGAGGGGACAGACAGTTAGACAGTTAGTAAGTGGAAGTGAGAGGAGACGGACATAACTGTACTGACACGGGAGTGTGACGGTGACCTGAGGGCCCAGGCGTGTGGTTGCTGATGGAGTACAGCGAAGTACTCCCGGAACATAGCACCGACGGGGTACAGAGCCCTAATTTAGGAAAATGTTCCAGGCAGATCTGATAAAATCTGCACAGTGAGGGGACCATCCAGGACCTCACTGACCTTAGAAGTCCGGGGGCACCAGCAGTAATGGGAGAACCAGGGACCGTAACGGAACACCGACCCTACAGGGTTCCCACTGCCTGCCGTACGGACTAGAGACTGAGAGACAAACAGGAGGAGCCCCTTAGATGCTCCAAGCCATGGGGACCCACCAACTTGAAAGAGGTGCAGGGGAAAAAAGCCACCAGGTCATCAACCCGCCACTGGGACTAAGGGAACCAGAGGTGAACACCAGCCTTCTTCCGGGTACCAGTTACCATCTACTGTGATTAAAAAGAACCAGTTACATAGCAACCCCTTGTGTGGACTACCTTCTTTCCGTGCCTAACTCCATTATCTACCCCCTGGGGGTCCAACCCTACTTGTGGAGGGCCCAACATCCAGGCTGCCGTCAACACCAGCCCCAGCGGAGAGGCTGTGCAGCGGCGGTTCTATCTCCATAACCACAATACGCAAGTGACGTCACGACGTAAACTTTATTAAACATTCCCCTGTATATAACCCCTTTTAAAGCGACCCCCCAAGGTCACGGAACTGAACAATGGCCACCCAGTGACAGATCCCAGTAGTACACTGGCCGAGTACCCCATAGCCCTGGGCAGCACAGTTTTCTTGGCGTCACGAACTGGACCCGTTAAAACGGGTGACGTGTGCCTTATGTAGTGTTTTTGTGGCTGGTGCAACTGTCTCCATTTTGTGTGAAAAAGTGACTGCGCCATCACTGTGGTGAAAAGGGCGCAAAAGGGGATTCCGCCCACAACTCCTACAAGCGCGGGCGGAAGGAGGCAGTGCCCTAACCCGGAAGCTCCCGAAGTAATCCAGTCCCCACGAGAGTGGTGAGAAAAACCAAGGGGGATGGGAAAAATGCAGGCACAAGACGACGGGAGTGCAGCGGGGCATGCTCCGGTAGCGCAAGGCAACGGGAATGCAGCGGGACCTGCTCTGGTGGCGCAAGTGGCCACGCCCGGAGCCGAAGCGGTGGCACCGATCATGCCGATCACCCTGCTGTATGTCCCAGGAGCAGCGTGGCTGTCCCAGTATGATTGTAAATCGGATGACTTACTCGGGCTCAAAAAGAGAATATGCACCGTACTGGACATGGATGCGATAACCGGCAAGCAAAGAGCTTCTGTGGTGCTGGGACAGTTAACGAGCACAGCGGAGTTGGAACTAGAGACCTAGTCAGATGACAACCAGGGATCAGTGAACACCATCTTCGAAAAGCTAAAGATTGTTTTTGAGACCCGTACGGAGGCCAAGCTGAGAGTGGGATTTTATAATTGCAAACAGCGGTCCCAGGACAGTATCAGAGACTATGCCCTAAGATTACAAGCAGCACTGCGGTCCTTGAAAGATGTAGACCCCATCAGTGATCCAGAAGGGAACAAGATGGTTGAGCAATTCCTGCAGGGTTACAATCAGTGGAGGATCGCAAGCAGCTGCACCTGTGGAACCTGGAACATCCAAATGCGGACTTTGCTGTTCTAAAGGACCGTGCCATAAAAGCCCTGCAACCTCCTGCGACCACAGACTCTGTCCCTCAGTCCTGGCAAGCCAGTACCTCACCATTGCAAGTGGAGCCTTCCTCCTTAACCGTGGTGGAGGCTAACAGGCAGGCTGGATTCCCGTCGCAGTAGGCGTCAGCTTCAGTACCTTGTGAAATGGAAGGGTTATGGGCAGGAGGATAACTCTTGGGTTGTGGCTTCTGACATTCATGCGGACAGGTTGGTTCGCGCCTTCCATCATGTTCATCCCGAGCGACCCGGTGGCGTGGGTGAGGGGGGGGGGGGGTACTGTTGTGAATGTGAATGTTAGTTATGTTTTGGCTGCTGGGAGGCTCCCTCTGGTGGCCAGGAATGGTTTGGACTTGGACCAGGTGTGTTGTGCAGTGGGTGTTTCCTTTGCTAACTCTCTGCTTATTTAAATCCTGGTCTGATTGCAGGCTGTTGCCGGATGTCAGTTGTTCTTTGTATCTCCAGCCTGCTTAATCCTGCTCTACACCACATCTTCCCCAGATAAGTGCTTGCTCTTTATTTATTGTCTGGTTCTTTTGCTTATCTGGGTTTGTCATTTGCTGTGGTTGGTTTCAGTTTATTTGCTTGCAGGGATTTTCCCCCTTAGTGGATTGTTGAGGAACTCCCTGCAGTTCTGTGTGGAGTATAGCTCCTTTGGGTCCATGTGTTTGTGGCTTGTTGACTTTGTTATGATTCTTGTTTTCTGTTCATTGGTATGACAAGGGCACCTGGTATAGGACGGAGTTCAGATCGTGCGATCTGAGGGCCTTTTTGTACTATCAGGAAGTTGGTATTTTGCAGGGTTTTTCTCTGGCCACCATCAGTCCCTTTCCTGTACTTTCCTATTTAAGTCAACGGGGGCCTCACCTTTTGCTAATCCTGTCATCTACCTGTGTATTGTGTTTCTTCCTATATCACCGCAGCCTTTGAATGTGGGGGGGCTAGCTATTCTTGTCTATTTTCTGAGGCAGAGAGTTATTCATCTTTCCTACCTTTAGGATAGTTAGTTCTCCGGCTGGGTTCGCGGTGCACAGGATGTTAGTTCACCCCTCGGCTACTTCTAGTTGTGATGGTTAGTAAGGGGATGGCGGCCAGATTAGTTGCCAATGCTCTTGTCACCTTTTGCCAATGATTTGTGGTGGTCTTCCATGGTTCCGGATCATAACACTGCACCCTCTGGTGCTCCAAATGATTAGTGTTCCCAGCTGCAACAGCTGAGGAAAGATTTGGCCATGATCCTAAAGGTGATGCAGCTCCAACCCAAACTCAAGCTGTAGGAGAAGATCCAGTTAGCCGACTGCCCTGAGGACGTCCCATGGATGCGAGGAAGAAGGATCCCATCGTACAGAGGGAGAAGCAGCGATCGCTATGATTTGTCTGGACAACCCATCTGCCGTCGTTGTGTGTCGTCCCTGCAGCGGATCGAACCGCTCAGATCCAGGGGTGATGATTGCTCGTGGCTCAAGGGTTTCCGGATCCGGGGGCTAGGGGCCGCACTCAAATGGAAAGGGGGTATTTACAAGGGAAATTGATATAGTTTGTGACGCCACCCGTGGTGTACGGTAATTGGGAGTACCGCCTCTGCCGTTGGCAGTACCCGGGGTGATGGAGTGGGGCAGTTAGACGACGTTACCCTCCACGGGTAGGTGTAGGCCATGGGACTCTGAATGGAGATGTTGGGATGCAGTGCAGAGGTCAATCCGGTACTCACTCAGCAATGAAGCAGACGCTGACAACAGGGTAAACCAAGTCTCTGACTGCCGTTGCCTCTCAAAGGGAGCTCCTCCGGGTCCCATCCTCTGCAGCACTGCCTGGTGGTCCGTAACCTGCCTCCTGACACAAAAGTTTAGATTGTCTGTTGTGGCCCGGTAGCTTGGAGCTGTCCGGGCCCCGTACCCCACTAGGGCTAAGTGAAGGAGCCTGCTCTCAGGTGCTCACGCTTGGGATTTCAGTGGGCCGCTTGCTAGAAAAGCCCTATCCCCCTTGTTGAGTTAGTGCCCCCGATCTCTGAGCTTGGTGAGGCAACCCATAAAGGCCCTGTCCTCCGCAGGATAATTGCTGGGTCGCCTGAAGCTTCTCCCTGACCTAGGGTCCGTGTACCCCTACTTACCTTCGGTCCTGGACTGGTGATAGGACCAGGCTGCTGACCGTCCTCCTTGACGGGTTCCAGGCACCTAGCCTCAATCCCCTGCGACCAGGGGTCCGACTCCTCTAGGTCCAGACCACCGTCTGCGACCTAGTCTCCTTCTCCCCTGGGAGCTCCAACTCCCAGCTTCCTCAGTGCTCCTCTCAGCTTGAGGGATACCACTGAACTAACTTGACACCTCCCACCTCCCTGTCTGACCCCTAGGTGGGCGGCCCTATTCCTGCTTAAGCAGCCCACTGGTGTGCCTGACAGGTGTGGTGCAAAGTGTATCTAGGATTTGTGAATGCTGGTGGAGGCAGTACTGCAGGATAGAGACCCAGAACCATGGGGGGTTGAATAGTGCACAGGGAGGGCAGTTTGTGCAGTACCCTGTGACGACCTGAATAGTCCAGGGGCGTCACAGTTGCAACAAGGCCGGCCATATTGCATGAGTGTGTCCTTTAAACCGGCCATTCCTGGGGTCAAGGGGCAACCCCCAGGAATAAGACAACAAGGCCCATCTGATTGGCGTGACCAGTATATGGGAGGACGACGATTTCTGTCCATCACCCTGGACGGAATTCCCACCTCTGCATTGTTGGTCACCGGCTCGCAGGTAACAACCATTCTGTATGTACTTTATAAGAGATTCTGGTCAGATGCTGAACTCACCCGGCCAGACTCGGGCCTCACTATTTATGCCGTTAATGGATTACCAGTGACTCAGATTGGGTTTAAGGAGGTAACCTTAAAAGTGTGTGTGGGGGGGGGTGGAGTTGAAAAACCAAGGATTGATTGTAGTCGAAACTGATGCCAGTGATAAGAATCCAAAGATGATTTTGGGAACTAATGTGACTGAAAATTGTTTGGGGGAAGTGTTATGCAGGCGTCACACGGGACGTTCTATTGTGCGATCGGGTCACGGTTTTCGTGACGCACATCCGGCATCGTTTGCGACGTCGTTTCATGTGACACCTCCGAGCGACTCTGAACGTTCGCAAATCGGTAACAAATTGTGTATCGTTGACACGTCGCCCATTTTTAAAAAGTCGTTTATTTTTCTTTGCGCCGGTTGTTCATCGTACCCAGGGCAGCACACATCACTCTGTGTGACACCCCGGGAACGATGAACACAGCTTACCTGCGTCCCGCGGCTCCCGCTGGCTATGCGGAAGGAAGGAGGTGGGCGGGATGTTTACGTCCCGCTCGTCTCCGCTTCTATTGGCCGGCGGCTGTGTGACGTTGCTGTGACGCCGAACGTCCCACCCTCTTCAGGAAGTGGATGTTCACTGCCCACAGCGACGTCGCTCAGCAGGTAAGTACGTGTGACGGCGGTTTAACGACTTTGTGCGCAACGGGCAACTAATTGCCCGTGACGCACAAATGACGGGGGCGGGTACGATCGCTCGTGCGATCGCACGATAGATTGTATCGTGTGACACCCGCATTGCTCTTACTCCAACAGATTGCTGAAACTGCAGGTGCTGGGCAGAAGCGGGTCCTGCAAAAAGAAATCAAAGCCCTCCTGCAGAGACAACAGGTAAACCTATCTGGTGGGGAAATTGGTAATGTACGGGTAATAGACTCAGGCCCTAATGTGATACCTCCGCAAAGTGAGATGATGATATGGTGTCGGGCGGCAGTAGGCCTTAAGGGGAAGCATTACCAGGCAATGGTGGAGCCCATATACTCAGATAATTGGTCTACATCTTACTCGCCAGGTGAGTAGTTGATGTTCGCAAGGGAAGAGTGCCCGTGCGAGTGTTAAATTGTGGGAAGGAGGAAACCAAATTGCCCAGCTATGCTACCATTGCCAAACTGTTCACTGTCACAGAAGAGTCTATCCAGGCAGTAGAACCACTGACCCCATCAGAACAGGCAGAAGATAATCACTTCCAAGAACAATTAGAGGGTTGGTGTCAAGAACTGCATGTAGGTACAGTTTCCACACCTTCATATAAAAAACATGGAGTCTACCGGGTAGTACAGGAATACGAACAAGTTTTCAGTAAGCATCCACTAGACTTTGGGAGGATAAAAGGGGTACACCATCACAGACCCACAGGAGATCATCCCCCTATCAAAGAAAGATACAGACCTATACCACCCAATCACTACCCGTGTTTTTCCAAAAATAAGACCTCCCCCAAAAATAAGCCCTAGCAGGGATTTTCAGCATTTTTGGAGAAAGGCTTAAATATAAGCCCTCCCCCGAAAATAAGCCCTAGTCCCGGATCAATAATGAAGTGTCCGTGCAGCTAAAAAAGATACAGATAATGCAGGACACTTCATTATACACAGCGGCACCCGGCAATTACACTCACCCGCACACATCAGCTCTCACACACACACACACACAGAATCAGATCTCACACACACACCAGATCTCACACACAAACATCGGATCGCACACACAGCAGATCGCACACATAATCAGATCACACACACAAACATCGGCTCACACGCAAACAACAAATCACACACACACACACACACATCGGATCGCATACTGTTAGGGCCAGGTGGACGGGCAGACCCAGGAGGTGGATCCACTGGGCCGAACTCCTTGATGATGGTAAGGGGTCCGGTAGCTGGAGCACTATAGGCAGCAGAACAGTCCATGCACAAGAGTATAACGGAGAAGTCCCTGGGACCACGGAGTCACTGATGGTGGTCCGGGTGACGGAGCTCAGGTTCGGAAGCCGAGAAGATGTCAGGCGGGGTCCGGAACCTTTGGAGCGAGATGACGGGTCACCGCAGGGATCCGAGATGGTACAGACTGTCAGGATGGCAGATAGGCAGCGTTCGGGGTTCGGGATTCGGCAGGACCGGATGGCGAGGCAGGCTCGGCTCTAGGAAGAGAGAGAGGTGAGTATCTCAGGAACACAAGGAGACCTGACTTCTAGCTTGAGAAACACGAAGATCAGGGCCCGCCCACTTGGACATTAAACCCCTTTATACCCTGTACCTGTTTGCATCATTTCCTGTTAATGGACGCTGGCCCTTTAAGAAAGGGTCAATGACCGCGCGCGCCCTAATGCGCATGCGCGCGGCCCGAGTGCCAGAAGCCAGGGCAGGAAGCTGAGAGGAGGAAGCAGCAGGGCCGGGCTGGGGCTGAGAAGCCGACGGGCGCCGGGAGCGGGGACCAGGACGCCGGGGACGCGCCGGCAATGGATGCTGGAGAGCGGGGAGCGGCGGTGACCGGACCGAGGAACCGGGAAGCAAGGCAGGGGAGCCGGGAAGCGTGACAGGTGAGCCGGGGGGCAGCGCAGGGGACCCGGGGAGCGTGACAGTACCCCCCCCCCACGCCCCCCTCCCCGCAACCGGGACAGGAAGGCACGGATCAGCGGAATACCCACATTCTCCCGGGGCTCCCAGGACCTATCCTCAGGACCATACCCTGCCCAGTCCACTAGGAAGAACTGTCGACCCCGTACGGTTTTCATGGCCACGATATCTCTTACCGCATAGATGTCGTCATCGGCAATAGGAGGAGGAGCCGAACTGGCAGCAGCGGAGAAGGGACCAAGGACAACCGGCTTGAGCAGGGAGACGTGGAATGAGTTGGGTATCCTCATCGTGGCCGGGAGCTGTAGCTTGTAGGAGACCTCATTGATCTTGTTGAGGACTTTAAACGGCCCGATGTAGCGAGGACCCAGCTTGTAGGATGGTATCTTCAATCGGACGTACTTGGAAGCAAGCCAGACTAGATCTCCAGGGGAGAAACACGGAGGGTCCAGACGTCTCTTGTCTGCGTGTCTCTTCATCCGCAGGGAAGCACGCCCAAGGGACGCCTTGACAGAGTCCCAAATGGTTGCAAAGTCACGGGCTACAGTATCAGCAGCAGGGACGTCCGAAGAAGGGGATACAGGCAATGGGACGGAGGGCTGAAGTCCGTAAACGACATGGAAGGGAGAGCTGGAGGACGACTCACTGATGTGGTGGTTATGGGAGAATTCAGCCCAAGGAAGAAGCGTGGACCAGTCGTCGTGATGGGCGTTGACGTAGTGACGTAAGAAGGAGGTCAAGATTTGATTGACTCTTTCCACTTGGCCATTAGACTGAGGATGGTAGGCAGAAGAAAAGTCCAGAGTCACTCCCAGATGTTTGCATAGAGCCCTCCAGAAGCGGGAGGTGAACTGAGTTCCTCTGTCGGATACGATGTGTGATGGAAAGCCATGCAAGCGGAAGATGTGATGTATATAGGCGTCCGCGAGTTCCTGGGCAGAGGGCAATCCAGCCATAGGGACGAAATGAGCCATTTTAGAGAACCGATCCACCACGACCCATATGACTGTGTGTCCGGAGGACAATGGCAAGTCCGTAATAAAGTCCATCGCTATGTGTTGCCACGGAACTGAGGGTATCGGCAGAGGCAGAAGACGGCCATATGGCAGGTGTTTGGGTGTCTTGTTCCTGGCACAAGAGGAGCAGGCAGAGACAAAAGCAGCGACGTCCGTGCGAAGGGATGGCCACCAGTAATGACGTACAATCGCACCCCATGTTCTCTTCTGACCAGCATGACCGGCTGTTTTCGAGGCATGTCCCCAGTGTAACACTTTTTGCCTGTCAGTGTCAGAGACATAGGTCTTCCCGGGCGGTATCTGGGCCAGGGTGACAGGGGCCACCGGAATGGTTTTGCTAGGACAGATGATGGGTTGGGTAGTCTCCTCCTGCTGCTCCATGGGCATGAATGACCTGGACAAGGCATCTGCGCGTACATTCTTGTCCGCGGGTCGGAAATGGAGCTGGAAGTCAAACCTGGCAAAGAATAAGGACCACCTGGCTTGCCGTGGGTTCAGTCGCTGAGCGGACCGCAGGTATTCCAGATTCTTGTGGTCCGTGTAAATAATCACGGGGTACACTGCTCCTTCCAGAAGGTAGCGCCATTCCTCCAGAGCCAGTTTGACTGCCAATAAATCTCGGTCACCGATGGTGTAGTTGCGTTCAGGCGCTGAGAAGCTCTTGGAGAAGAAACCGCAAGTCACCATCTTCCCGGAGGAGGACTTCTGCATGAGCACTGCTCCGGCTCCCGAGGAGGAGGCATCCACCTCCAAGGTGAACTGGCGGTTTAACTCCGGACGGTGGAGCACAGGAGAGGAGGCAAATGCCCGCTTCAGAGAGCCAAACGCGGCGTCGGCCGCAGGTGACCAGTCCTTTGGATTAGCCTCCTTCTTGGTCAAGGCGGAGAGAGGAGCAGTCAGAGCAGAGAAGTGAGGGATGAACTGGCGGTAGTAGTTGGTGAACCCCAGGAAGCGTTGGATTGCCTTCAGTCCCGAAGGGGGAGGCCAGTTGAGAATGGAGGAGACCTTCTTTGGATCCATCTGCAGTCCGGTATCGGAGATGATGTAACCCAGAAAGGGGAGAGAAGACTGCTCAAAGACACACTTCTCGTACTTGGCGTACAGACGATTCTCTCTCAGTCTTTGCAGAACCAGCTGCACGTTCTCTCTGTGGGTCTGGAGGTCCGGAGAGAAGACAAGGATATCATCCAGATACACCACCACACAGACGTAGAGAAGGTCCCGGAAAACGTCGTTCACCAATTCTTGAAAGACTGCTGGTGCATTACACAGGCCGAAGGGCATCACGCAGTATTCATAGTGCCCATCGCGAGTATTGAACGCGGTCTTCCACTCGTCCCCAGAGCGGATGCGGACTAGATTGTAGGCACCCCGAAGATCCAACTTGGTGAACACACGAGCTCCTCTAAGCCGGTCAAACAATTCGGGGATGAGCGGCAGAGGGTACTTGTTTTTCACGGTGATTTGGTTCAATCCCCGGTAGTCTATACATGGGCGTAAGTCGCCTTCTTTCTTCTTCACGAAGAAAAAGCCTGCTCCAGCAGGAGAGGAGGATCTCCGAATGAATCCCCTTGCCAGGCTCTCTGTGATGTAAGTAGACATGGCCCTTGTTTCGGCTGGAGACAATGGATATATCCGTCCTCGAGGTGGTGTTGTTCCCGGGAGCAGGTCGATGGCACAATCGTAAGGACGATGTGGCGGAAGAACCTCAGATTCCTTCTTATCAAAGACGTCCGCGAAGGACCAATAGGCCGAGGGCAGTCCCGGTAGGTTCTCTGGAACCGGCGGTCGTCGGATGGGTTGTATGGTCTTCAGACATTTATCATGGCACGAAGAGCCCCATCGGGTGATTTCACCAGTGCCCCAGCTGACTGATGGTTCGTGTGTCCGTAACCAGGGAAGTCCCAGCAAGATTTGATGGGACATGTGTGGGAGGACGTAGAGAGCGATGTTCTCGGTGTGCAGGGCACCGATACGCAGTTCGACCGGCCTGGTAATCCAGGAGATGGTGTCTGAGAGGGGTCTCCCATCCACAGAGGCAATCACGAGGGGCTTGTCGAGTGGAGTAACCTGCACCTGGTACTTGTCCACCGTGGCCTGCTGGATGAAATTGCCTGCGGCCCCAGAATCGAGGTACGCCTCAGCCGTGAACTGCGTCTCTCCCGTTGTCACTTGCACAGTCCACGTAACCGGGTCTGAGAGAGTCCCAGCACCTAGGGTGGCCTCTCCTACCAACCCTAGGCTTTGGAGTTTCCCGGCCTCTCTGGACAGGAGCGTAGCAGGTGTGTGCCTTCTCCGCAGTAAAAGCAGAGGCCCTTGGCGAGCCGCTCGGCTCGACGTTGTTCAGACTGCCGCACTCGGTCGATCTGCATGGGCTCGTGGACGGGGGCCCCAGATGCGGTTGACTGCAGTACGGAGGGCTTCTGCGGAGGAGGGGAATGCCGTACCGGACGTCTCTCACGGGACACTTCCTTGGATCGCTCCTGAAAGCGAATGTCCACTCGAGTCGCTAGGGTAATCAGGGCATCCAGGGTGGACGGTACGTCACGACCCGCCAGCTCATCTTTAATTCGCCCCGAGAGTCCTTCCCAGAAGGCGGCGGTTAGGGCCTCGTTGTTCCACCCGAGTTCCGAAGCCAAGGTGCGAAACCGGATTGCGTATTGACCCACCGTCAGAGTCCCCTGACGTAACCGGAGGAGGGATGAAGCAGACGCGGAGGCGCGTCTGGGCTCGTCAAAGGTGCCACGGAATGCCTGCAGGAACTCCTGGATGTTCGTGGTCACAGGATCCCTCTTCTCCCACAAGGGGTTCATCCACGCCAGTGCCTCACCCAATAGGTGGGACATGATGAAGGCGACCTTGGCTTGGTCGGAGGCAAACAAATGCGGCAGCTGCGTGAAGTGGAGGGAGCATTGGTTTATGAATCCCCTGCAGGTCTTGGGGTCTCCGGCGTACCGGGGTGGTGAGGCCAAACGAAGTCTGGAAGCATCCGAAGAAGTCGCCACGGGAGCTGGAGCCGTGGATTGACTAGTGGAAGCCCGGGATGCTGAAGACGTAACTGCCGCTTGTAGCGTGTTCAGGCGGGCGTCCACAGAAGACATGAATTGCAGCATGCGGGTCTGAGTCTCACGCTGGCGTTGGAGTTCCTCCTGTACGGCTGCTAGTGCTTCAGCGGGATCCATGGCCTGATCTTACTGTTAGGGTCAGGTGGACGGGCAGACCCAGGAGGTGGATCCACTGGGCCGAACTCCTTGATGATGGTAAGGGGTCCGGTAGCTGGAGCACTATAGGCAGCAGAACAGTCCGTGCACAAGAGTATAACGGAGAAGTCCCTGGGACCATGGAGTCACTGATGGTGGTCCGGGTGACGGAGCTCAGGTTCGGAAGCCGAGAAGATGTCAGGCGGGGTCCGGAACCTTTGGAGCGAGATGACGGGTCACCGCAGGGATCCGAGATGGTACGGACTGTCAGGATGGCAGATAGGCAGTGTTCGGGGTTCGGGATTCGGCAGGACCGGATGGCGAGGCAGGCTCGGCTCTAGGAAGAGAGAGAGGTGAGTATCTCAGGAACACAAGGAGACCTGACTCCTAGCTTGAGAAACACGAAGATCAGGCCCCGCCCACTTGGACATTAAACCCCTTTATACCCTGTACCTGTTTGCATCATTTCCTGTTAATGGACGCTGGCCCTTTAAGAAAGGGTCAATGACCGCGCGCGCGCCCTAATGCGCATGCGCGCGGCCCGAGTGCCAGAAGCCAGGGCAGGAAGCTGAGAGGAGGAAGCAGCAGGGCCGGGCTGGGGCTGAGAAGCCGACGGGCGCCGGGAGCGGGGACCAGGACGCCGGGGATGCGCCGGCAATGGATGCTGGAGAGCGGGGAGCGGCGGTGACCGGACCGAGGAACCGGGAAGCAAGGCAGGGGAGCCGGGAAGCGTGACAGGTGAGCCGGGGGGCAGCGCAGGGGACCCGGGGAGCGTGACACATACACACTCACCTCATCCAGTGACACCGATCTCTTCTCGCCGGGAGAATCCTGAGAGGCAGTGCGGTGCAGCGCGACGAACAGGACCTGCGGCCGGACACGTGACTTGCTCTCGTTCTCTGCTGCCGTAAGTGCTGGATGTGATGTGATGTGGTGTGTGTGTGTGTGTGTGTGTGTGTCTGCAATCGGGTGTGTGTGTGTCTGCGATCGGCTGTGTTTTTCTGCGATCGGCTGTGCGTGTCTGCGTTCGGATGTGTGTATCTGTGATCGGCTGTGTGTGCCTGTGATCGGCTGTGTGTGCCTGCGATCGGATGTGTGTGTGTATCTCTGATGGCTGTGCGTGCCTGCGATCTGCTGTGTGTATCTGTGATCGGCTGTGTGTGTCTGCGATCGGATATGTGTATCTGTGATGGCTGTGTGTGCCTGCGATCTGCTGTGTGTGATCTGCTGTGTGTGCATCTGTGATCGGCTGTGTGTATCTGTGATCGGCTGTGTGTGCCTGCGATCTGCTGTGTGTGTATCTGTGATCGGCTGTGTGTATCCGTGATCGGCTGTGTGTATCTGTGATCGGCTGTGTGTGCCTGCCATCTGCTGTGTGTGATCTGCTGTGAATATCTGCGATCTGCTGTGTGTGTATCTGTGATCGGCTGTGTGTGCCTGCGATCTGCTGTGTGTGATCTGCTGTGTATATCTGTGATCTGCTGTGTGTCTGTGTGTGATCTGCTGTGTATATCTGTGATCTGCTGTGTGTGTGATCTGCTGTGTGTGTCTGGGATCTTCTGTGTGTGTCAGCTAGCAGCAGGGTAGGACGACGTGCAGCACCGACCAGAGATCACAGGAGGACCTGGGAACCACGCAGACGTCCTGGTCTGGTGAGTATGAGTCTCCTGGGAAGTGGGGGGTCTGCTTTTTGGGGGGGTAAACTTACCCCCAACCGTGTTTCTCCAAGAATAAGACCTCCTCCAAATATAAGCCCTAGCGCTTTTTTGGGGGGCAAAAAAAAATATAAGACAGTGTCTTATTTTTGGAAAAACACGGTACCAGTGTGCCAAGGAAATGTTGAGGAACATGAAGGAGGCTGGGGATATTAGAGATAGTTGTAGCCCCTGGGAAGCTCCACTGGTTCTAGTCAAAAAGATAGATGGCACCATCAGGATGTGCGTGGACTATAGGCAAATCAATCGAATAACTCACAAGGATGCTTATCCACTACCCCGCATAGAAGAGTCGCTGGCTGCATTGAAAGCTGCTAACTAGAGATGAACGAGAACTAAAATGCTCGCGTGCTCGATGATCGGGTCAAGCATTTTGAAATGCTTGGCTGCTCGACCCGAGCACCGAGCCCAATGTTAACCTATGGGAAACTCGAGCATTTTTCCGGCGGCACCCCCGGTGGTCTGGAAAAAGCTCAAAAATGTCCCAAATGTATAACAGTGCTCAAATGACATGGGAGCAGCATGAGGAAGACCCCTGCAATTTTTTGTCGCATTGTACTCTCACATTTTATACACAGATGTGACTGAACCCGCAGGTGCGACACCATAGTTGTACACATCGTGACATGGTTTGGGGCCACTAAAACGTTTGGCACCCACCCAGCGAAATCATTAGCTCCGCCTTTGACTGGTACCTATAATGATTAGCAGAACGGCCACTTTTATCCCCATTATAAAATAGCGTGACGCTCGACCACACCTCCATTATTTCCCTCTGGTCCCACAGAGAATGAATGGAGCAGTGGTCGGGCGTCTGTCTTACAGTAGCTATATGTGTTGGGGAAAACAGCTTCTCGGCCAGGATAAAAGATTCCCAGTTCTGCCAGACGATGGGGATTCCCAGCACATTGACACCCACCGATCAGTAAGTTATCACCAATCCTACAGATCACTGGTGGGCACTGACGGAAAAGGACCACTTTGAAAACACAGTATATGTCCCTTTTCAGTCCGATAAGTCATCAAAATGCACACTTCCACCTACTTTGGGGGTAGCAGTGGCCTCCTTCCCTCTTTGGCCCCCTTCCCTCTTTGGCCCCCTTACCTCTTTGGCCCCCTTACCTCTTGGGCCCCCTTACCTCTTGGGCCCCCTTACCTCTTGGGCCCCCTTACCTCTTGGGCCCCCTTACCTCTTTGGCCCCCTTACCTCTTGCGCCCCCTTACCTCTTGCGCCCCCTTACCTCTTGGGCCCCCTTACCTCTTGGGCCCCCTTACCTCTTGGGGCCTCTTACCTGTTTGGCCCCCTTACCTCTTCGGCCCCCTTACCTCTTGGGCCCTTTTACCTGTTTGGCCCCCTTAGCTCTTGGGCCCCCTTCCCTCTTGGGCCCCCTTACCTCTTGGGGCCTCTTACCTGTTTGGCCCCCTTACCTCTTGGGCCCTCTTACCTGTTTGGCCCCCTTCCCTCTTGGGCCCCCTTCCCTCTTGGGCCCCCCTTACCTCTTGGGCCCCCTTCCCTCTTGGGCCCCCCTTCCCTCTTGGGCCCCCCTTACCTCTTGGGCCCCCTTACCTCTTGGGGCCTCTTACCTGTTTGGCCCCCTTAGCTCTTGGGCCCCCTTCCCTCTTGGGCCCCCCTTCCCTCTTGGGCCCCCCTTACCTCTTGGGCCCCCCTTACCTCTTGGGCCCCCTTACCTCTTGGGGCCTCTTACCTGTTTGGCCCCCTTAGCTCTTGGGCCCCCTTCCCTCTTGGGCCCCCCTTACCTCTTGGGCCCCCTTACCTCTTGGGCCCCCTTACCTCTTGAGCCCCTGTACGTCTGGCCAGGTTTCACCAATGATATTTCCGCCTTGCTACAAATAGATGATATAACTTGTTTTTAAAGGACAACCCCTTTTAGTAGAAAAGCAGTATTTGAAAATAGTAACAAAAAAAGGATATATACCAAGTAATAATTAATAAGAGTATTTCTAGAGGAGTTATACAGTGGTAGAGCCTGTGGTAAGGGTTAGAGCTGTCACTATGGGGCCGGTGCTGAGCATTACCTCACTGTGCAGGACCATGTGCAGCAGAGCTGATGCCGCCATGTGGCCTGACCAGCAGAGGGCAGCAGACCTCGCACTATCCGGCTCACTTCTTGCCGGTAATCGCAGCCCCCGGTCACCGTGCTCCTGTCATGGGAATGTCCCGGAGGATTCCCAGTGATAAGAGCCTTAGACTGCCTGCCACCAGCGGACAACAGAGAGGGCTGCACCCAGCAGGGCTCGGAGCAGCCAGGTCTGTGCGCTGTGTCTGCCTCCCCCTCCACAGTCCACACCCCCGAGTGCTGGGGGAGCTCCACGATCCTGTGCTGTGGTGACAGTCAGTGTGTGCGGTGAGAGGGTGGCATCACACTCCCTGCCTGGCAGCATTGTCTTCCTGCTGGCACTGTGCACCTGAGAGCAGAGGTGGCCGCACCGTGCCGGGGATGGCTGGCATGGGAAGCTTCTGAGTGACACACCGCAGGATTCAGCACCGTGCCATACAACACGAGCAGATCGCTGACTTTCCCTCTGGGGCTGGATGAGAACAAGAGGCTGGCATCATGAGCACCAACTGTAAGTACCTGCCACTGCTCAGCCTGCCCTGGTGCATGCAATGCTATGGGCTCCACACATGTTTGCAGGACTCTATTGTACCGTTATTAATTTGTAAATATGGACCCTACCTTGTTCCTGTTATTGTTTGCACTGATACAATGTATCCTTCCTCTTTGTATACAACCAACTCTTCTACTAGACATTTATTAATAGTGAAATTATTATTTCTAAGCCCTGAGCTATAGCTATAGTGTATATATTACTGTATGTATCCTGGATTATTTTTTTTTATCTAATAAAGGCAGGCCTTATTCTTTGTATTAGTACAACTTTTACATTCATTTGCTATCAATATAAAATAAAGTAGTGAGATATCCCTGTCTCTAGCGTATAAATCACTGTATATATCCTGGAATTTTTTTTATCTAATAAAGGCAGGCCTTATTCTTTGTATTGTTACCACTTTTACATTCATTTGCTATCAATATAAAATAAAGTAGTGAGATATCCCTGTCTCTAGTGTATAAATCACTGTATGTATCCTGGAATTTTTTTTATCTAATAAAGGCAGGCCTTATTCTTTGTATTGGTACAACTTTTACATTCATTTGCTATCAATGTAAAATCAAGTGGTGAGAGATCCCTTTCTCTAGTGTATATATTACTGTACGTATCCTGGATTTATTTATTTTTTATCTAATAAAGGCAGGCCTTATTCTTTGTATTGGTAGAACTTTTACATTCATTTGCTATCAATATAAAATCAAGTAGTGAGATATCCCTGTCTCTAGTGTATAAATTACTGTATGTATCCTGGATTTTTTTTTTATCTAATAAAGGCAGGCCTTATTCTTTGTATTGGTACAGCTTTTACATTCATTTGCTATCAATGTAATATCAAGTAGTGAGATATCCCTGTCTCTAGTGTATAAATTACTGTATGTATCCTGGATTTTTTTTTTTATCTAATAAAGGCAGGCCTTATTCTTTGTATTGGTACAACTTTTATATTAATTTCCTATCAATATAAAATCAAGTAGTGAGATATCCCTGTCTCTAGTGTCTAAATTACTGTATATATCCTGGAATTTTTTTTATCTAATAAAGGCAGACCTTATTCTTTGTATTGGTACAACTTTTACATTCATTTGCTATCAATATAATATCAAGTAGTGAGATATCCATACCCAGCCATCCATCCACTTGTCCATGGATATGACTGTCTCCTAAGTTCAGTAGGGAACTGATGTAATTGCCTAACAACAGCATTCTGCTAGCCTATAGGAGGCTCTACTCAGTAATGTAGCATAGAAAGGTGCATGTTCTAATCCCAGGATTTGCCAGATTGTGTTTAGGATGGTTATTGTCTTATATAATAATTGGTATTAATAGCAGGGTTATCGTCATAGAGAGGTGCTGGTGTAGGTAATGAATGGGTCTTGGTCAAGCACCAATGTTATTGTATGATGCTATAAGGTAGGGCTGAACTCCACAGCACACATGGTGGAACATGGTTTCTCAGAGCTTGTCTCCAGGCACAAACGTATAGCCCCTCAGTTATATGGAGAAAGTGCAGCCAAAAGACACAGGTGTTCAGAGCACTGATGTCATAGAGCTAAAAATGGATCTGTCTGACACAAATGATAGGGACTTGCCAGGCAGTAAAGAATTGGTTCCAACAATCTATTGTAGTTGAGGACTGCAAGGACTGTCAGGAAAACAATAGAAAGCATAGACTGTTAGTCAATTTAATGGGTATCCCATCTTGGCTTCCTTTGCCTGCAGCAGCCATATAGCACAAGCAGCAGATCTTGGGAGGCAATCTGCTAGTAGCAAACCCCCACCACCCCCCACCCCCTCCCCATCAGACACATTGTGCCTTCTGTACCGATTGAGGTTCGTCTTCCCATGATCAGCTTGAGTAGGACTTTTGATTTTTAGCATTGGTACTTAATGGTATCCACCAGTTATGCCAACCTTAATATGGTGCTGACCGGCAGTATGACATTGATGCCCAACCTTATCATTGGAAAACTAAAGGGTTTTGTAACTCCATAAAGATTTCATTTGTAGGCATGAGGATAGGACATAATAGATATAATGTTTGCTTAACTGCTTCCCCCAGACACTCAGATAAGAAGCATTGGTGTATGGTCACAAGCATAATTGGCCATAATGGCAAAATATCACATCTCTAGAATGATAGGAGCTATAATCTAAATTAGGAAAAAAATGTGGGGATGTAATAGGTTAAAACAGTGACATTCCTTAAGTGCCCTTTGGCTAAAGGACATGAACTCATTTGAGTTATATAATATGATATAAATATATTCATGGCTTTCTTGTAAGACTACCTGTTATGAAATACATCAATCATAATTATAATTTGTTACACCATGCCCGTATAATAGCCAGCTATCAGATGATATTTGTTTTGCCAAGCGACCTGTCAGACAGGTAAGATGACCACTGAGTTCTAGCCCTTAAGCAAATATATTCCTCCGAACAGCGCTGTGTCTCAGCACAGGAATGCAGTAAGGACAGGTCAATGTCACCACCTACATTGCTGTCATTTGTTATTGATCGCTCATATACCTGACTCAGAAAGTGTCATGTTGAAGTGTACGAATGAAGTATAATATTTGTGTTTATATATACGTGTGTGTGTGTGTACATATATATATATGTTGACGTGTACGAATTAAGTATAATATTTGTTTATATATACTATATATATACATGTGTGTGTATGTGTATATATATATATATATATATATATATATGTACAGTATATGTAATATATATATATATATATATACATACATGTTGAAGTGTACAAATTAAGTATAATATTTGTGTTTATATATACATGTGTGTGTGTATATATGTGTGTGTGTGTGTATATATATATATATATATATATATATATATATATATATATATATATATATATATATATATATATATATACAGTACAGGTTTGGACACACCTTCTCATTCAAAGAGTTTTCTTTATTTTCAGGACTCTGAATGAAATACTTAAAAAATTGTGAAACAACTGAAAATATGTCTAATATTCTAGGTTCTTCAAAGTAGCCACCTTTTGCTTTGATTACTACTTTGCACACTCTTGGCATTCTCTTGATGAGCTTCAAGAGGTAGTCACCGGAAATGGTTTTCCAACAGTCTTGAAGGAGTTCCCAGAGATGCTTAGCACTTGTTGGCCCTTTTGCCTTCACTCTGCGGTCCAGCTCACCCCAAACCATCTCGATTGGGTTCAGGTCTGGTGACTGTGGAGGCCAGGTCATCTGTGTAGCACCCCATCCCTCTCCTTCTTTGTCAAGTAGCCCTTACACAGCATGGAGGTGTGTTTGGGGTTATTGTCCTGTTGAAAAATAAACGATGGTCCAACTAAACGCAAACTGGATGGAATAGCATGCCGCTGCAAGATGCTGTGGTAGGCATGCTGGTTCAGTATGCCTTCAATTTTGAACAAATCCCCAACAGTGTCACCAGCAAAGTACCCCCACACCGTCACACCTCCTCCTCCATGTTTCACGGTGGAAACCAAGCATGCAGAGTCCATCCATTCACCTTTTCTGCATCACAGAAAGACGGTGGTTGGATCCAAAGATCTCAAATTTGGACTCATCAGACCAAAGCACATATATCCACTGGTCTAATCTCCATTCCTTGTGTTCTTTAGCCCAAAAAAGTCTCTTCTGCTTGTTGCCTGTCTTTAACAATGGTTTCCTAGAAGCTATTTTACCATGAAGGCCTTCTGCATAAAGTCTTCTGTTAACAGTTGTTCTAGAGATGTGTCTGCTAATAGAACTCTGTGTGGCATTAACCTGATCTCTAATCTGAGCTGCTGTTCACCTGCGATTTCTGAGGCTGGTGACTCGGATAAACTTATCCTCCGCAGCAGAGGTGACTCTTGCTCTTCCTTTCCTGGGGCGGTCCTCATGTGAGCCAGTTTCTTTGTAGCGTTTGTTGGTTTTTGCCATTGCACTTGGGGACACTTTCAAAGTTTTCCCAATTTTTCGGATTGACTGACCTTCATTTCTTAAAGTAATGATGGCCACTCGTTTTTCATTACTTAGCTGCCTTTTTCTTGCCATAATACAAATTCTAACAGTCTATTCAGTAGGACTATCAGCTGTGTATCAACCAGACTTCTGCACAACACAACTGATGGTCCCAACCCCATTTATAAGGAAAGGAATCCCACTTATTAAACCTGACAGGGCACACCTGTGAAGAGAAAACCATTTCCGGTGACTACCTCTTGAAGCTCATCAAGAGAATGCCAAGAGTGTGCAAATCGGTAATCAAAGCAAAAGGTGGCTACTTTGAAGAACCTAGAATATAATACATATTTTCAGTTGTTTCACACTTTTTTGTTAAGTATTTCATTCTACATGTGTTAATTCATAGTTTGGCTGCCTTCAATGTGAATCTACAATTTTCAGAGTCATGAAAATAAAGAAAGAATGAGAAGGTGTGTCCAAACTTTTGGTCTGTACTGTATATATATGTTGAAGTGTACGAATGAAGTATAATATTTGTGTTTATATATACATGTGTGTGTATATATACCGTATTTTTCGGACCATAAGACGCACTCTTTTTCCCCCCAAATGTTGGGGGAAAGTGGGGGGTGCGTCTTATGGTCTGACTATAAGGTTGCGGGTGCTGGGAATGAGGGTGCCGCGGTGGAGCGGGTCATCGGCGGCGCGAGCAGGCTGTAGCAGCCTGCAGCAGCCTGCCGTGACCACGTGGGCCCGCTCATTACATATGCACGCCCATCCTCCCGCACATCATCTCTCAGCGAAACCGGCGCTGACAGGTGGGCGGGGTGATGGGCGGGAAGGGGGGGGGGTGTGCATAATTAGCAGCCGGCCGTGATCACCCCTGGCAACTACAGCCTGGAGTGATCATGTGCGGCTGTATTCACTGCCCCCCGTGCATCATTATCAGCGCGGGGTGCAGTGAATCAGTGTACTCACCCGTCACCGTGTGTGGAGCCGCCCCCCTGCAGCATCGCGTCTTCCTGTCTGTGCCGGCGGTCAGCTGATCTGGACACTAGCGGCGCGCACCGCGATAACGTCATCGCTGTGCGCGCCGCTAGTATCCACCAGAATCGATCAGCTTACCGCCGGCACAGACAGGAAGACGCGATGCTGCAGACACCGGTGACGGCTCCACACAGCGGCGCTGCAGCTGAGACAGAGATCGGTGCTTCAGGGAGTGAGGAAGGGTAAGTATAAACGTTTATTTTTTTGTTCCTGTGCCACAGGATACACGCCATTTACCAGGATGGGGGTATATCATGAGCATGATGGATGGGGGCATATCATGAGCAGGATGGATGGGGGCATATCTTGAGCAGGATGGATGGGGGCATATCATGAGCAGGATGGATGGGGGCATTTCATGAGCAGGATGGATGGGGGCATTTCATGAGCAGGATGGATGGGGGCATTTCATGAGCAGGATGGATGGGGGTATATCATGAGCAGGATGGATGGGGGCATTTCATGAGCAGGATGGATGGGGGCATTTCATGAGCAGGATGGATGGGGGCATTTCATGAGCAGGATGGATGGGGGCATTTCATGAGCAGGATGGATGGGGGCATATCATGAGCAGGATGGATGGGGGCATTTCATGAGCAGGATGGATGGGGGCATTTCATGGGCAGGATGGATGGGGGCATTTCATGAGCAGGATGGATGGGGGCATTCCATGAGCAGGATGGATGGGGGCATTTCATGAGCAGGATGGATGGGGCATTTCATGAGCAGGATGGATGGGGGCATTTCATGAGCAGGATGGATGGGGGCATTTCATGAGCAGGATGGATGGGGGCATTTCATGAGCAGGATGGATGGGGGCATTTCATGAGCAGGATGGATGGGGGCATATCATGAGCAGGATGGATGGGGGCATTTCATGAGCAGGATGGATGGGGGCATTTCATGAGCAGGATGGATGGGGGCATTTCATGAGCAGGATGGATGGGGGCATATCATGAGCAGGATGGATGGGGTCATATGAGCAGGATGGATGGGGGTATATCATGAGCAGGATGGATGGAAGGTATATTATTAGCAGGATGGATGGTGGGTATATTATTAGCAGGATGGGGGGTATATGAGCAGGATCATATACAAGGCAGGAGGATCCTTATCAGAATGGGGTACCTTAGTAGAGAATTTGGGGACATTACCCCCATAACAGTGTCAGCAGCAGATGCTCGCCCCATAACAGTGTGTCATGACCATATTTTTTGGTTAAAATTTTATTTTCCTCCTCTAAAACCAGGGTGCGTCTTATGGTCAGGTGCGTCTTATAGTCCGAAAAATGTGTATACATATATATAGATATATATATATATATATATATATATATATATATATATATATATTTGCAGTATAATTATATATATAATATATAAAGCTCAGTATGTATGTGTGTGTGTGTGTGTGTCCGCTAAAGGAATCCACACCGTCGCATTTACAATCACAAAATTTTGCACAGATGCCTCATGTGACTCAGGGAACATCATAGACTATGTTTGGATGGGAAAATTTAATCCCGCGCTTTACAGTTAGTCTCCAAAATCCTGCCTCCATGAATCTGAATGGAGCTGGGAGAGACGGGCTATTTATAGCAACTGTCAGTGGTTGCTATAGGAACAAAATAAACTGTTAGTATAAGAAGCTTATGTGTGAGTGAGAGACAGAAAAAGACAGACAGACAGAGACAAACAGAGACACAGACAGAGACAGAGACAGACAGGGACAGAAACAGAGAGATAGAGACAGAGACAGCCTTGGAAAGAGACAGCCTTGGAAAGAGACAGCCCTGGAAAGAGACAGCCCTGGAAAGAGACAGCCCTGGAAAGAGACAGCCCTGGAAAGAGACAGCCCTGGAAAGAGACAGCCGGGCAAAGAGACAGCCCTGGAAAGAGACAGACGGGCAAAGAGACAGCCGGACAAAGAGATAGCCGGGAAAAGAGACAGCCGGGCAAAGAGACAGCCCTGGAAAGAGACAGACAGGCAAAGAGACAGCCGGACAAAGAGATAGCCGGGAAAAGAGACAGCCCGTGAAAGAGACAGACGGAGAAAGAGACAGAAGGGGAAAGAGACAGAAGGGGAAAGAGACAGATCTTTAAAGAGACAGCCCTGGAAAGAGACAGACCTGGAAAGAGACAGGCCTGGAAAGAGACAGGCCTGGAAAGAGACAGGCCTGGAAAGAGACAGGCCTGGAAAGAGACAGACGGGGAAAGAGACAGACAGACACAGAGATAGAGAGACACAGAGAAAGAGAGAGACACAGAGAAAGAGAGAGACAGACAGAGACACTGATACAGAGACAGACAGAGACACTGATACAGACAGAGACAGACACACAGAGACAGACAGAAACTCGAAGAGAGATAGTTACTATCTCGGGCAACGCCCGGGTACTACAGCTAATATATATATATATATATATATATATATATATAGATATTTATATATTTTTACATATAAAGATCCAGTAGGAATTTAAGTATTTCTCCCAGAACATTATTGCAATTACACATGTTTTGCCACACAGATTTATTTCCTTTGTGTGTATTAGGACAACAAGAAAAAACTGAAGAAAAAATGCAAATTGGACATAATTTTACTCAAAGCTCCCAAGATGAGCTGGACAAAATTGTTCGCACTCTCAACTCAATGTTTGGTTGCACAACCTTTGGAATAAATACCTGCAATCAATGTCTTCCTATAACCATCAATAAGCTTTTCACATCTTAGCTGGAATTGTGGACCACTTGTCCTTTGCAAACTGCTCCAGATCTCTCATATTTGAAAGGTGACTTCTCCCAACTGCAATTTTAAGATCTCTCCACAAGTGGAAAATGGGATTTAGATCCAAACTCATTGCGGGTCACTTCAGAACTCTCCAGTGCTTTGTTTCCATCCATTTCTGGGTGCTTTTTGAAGTATGTTTGGGGTCATTGTCCTGCTAGAAGACCTAGGATGCAAACTCAGTTTTCTGACAAGGGGCACTATATTGTGATCCAAAATCTTTTGGAATCCTCAGATTTCATGATGCCTTACACACAGTCAAGGCACCCAGTGACAGAGGAATCAAAAGAACCCCCAAACATTTTTGAACCTCCACCATATTTGACTGTAGGTTCTGTGTTCTATTCTTTGTAGTCCTCATTCCGTTTTTGCTAAACAATAGAATGATGTTCTTTACCAAAAAGTTTTATCTTGATCTCATCTGTCCACAAGATGCTTTCCCAGAAGTATGGCTTACTCATATATTTTGGTAAACTGCAGTGTAGTCTCTGTGTCAGCAGTGGGGTCCTCCTGGGTCTCCTGTCATAGTATTTAATTTCATTCAAATGATGATGGATAGATTGCAGTGACACTGATGCACCCTAAGGCTATGTGCGCACGTTGCGTACAAGCCCTGCAGAAATTTCTGCAGCGATCTGAAGAGCACATGTGCGCTTAGATCGCTGCAGAAATGTCCGTAGTGAGCGCCGATTCCATGCGCTCTGCCTGCAGCTCCTGCCATAGACCGTGCAGGAGCTGCCGGCAAAGCGCAGGAAAGAAGTGACATGTCACTTCTTTTTGCGCAGCGCTTCGGCAGTAGCCGAAGCGCTGCGCTCTTAAACGCCATGTGCGCACGGCCCCTGCACAGTCTCCATAGACTGTGCAGGGGACGCAGGACGCATGCAGTTACGCTGCGCTACAAAGCGCAGCGTAACTGCATGTTTTTACGCGACGTGCGCACATAGCGTAAGACTGCTGAACTGTTTGAATTTCTTTGGAACTTGATTGGGGCTGCTTATCCATTATCAGGGCTATCCTGCGTTGCAACCTTCCATTAGCTTTTCTCTGCCATCCACGTCCAGGGAGATTAGCTACATTAGGGCTGCTTCTCACTTGCGAGTTTCTCGCAGTAGAGCAATGCGAGAAAAACTCGCATTGGAATCGGACACATGTTAGTCAATGATTCAGCTCGCATTTGCGATTTTATTTTTTTTTTTTTTTTTCTCAGTCCAAATCGGACCGAGAAAAAAATCGCAGCATGCTGCTTTTTTGCGAGTTTTTCGCACCATTTGTCCCAATGATTTCTTATGGAAGGGGATTAAAAGTAGGATCACACACGCGCACCAGCGTTCACATTTGCGAGTGTGGCAGGAACTACGCTCATTAAATATTCAACAGATGAATGTGACATCACATTCCCAAAGGTAAAATAAATGACACGTGTAATCAATTTAATGTAGTTAAGATGTTGCAGGAAACTAGCATCGCAATCGCGACACACACGCGTCGCACACGCGAGCAAAATCATTAATTTATTCAAAAAAAGGATCGCACTTGCGTTGCACTCGGACCTAACGTGAACTAAAATCAGACGAGTTTTTTTTCAGCCCAGTCGGACCAATTTTACTAATAGATGTGTTTCCAGCCTTACCATGGGTTGCAAGCTTCTTGATTATGTCGTGAACCATGGACAAAGGAACATCAAGGTCTCTGGAGATGGTCTTGTAACTTTGAGATTGCTAATATTTTTCAACCACTTTGTTTCTCAAGTCTTTAGACAGTTCTCTTCTCTTTCTGTTCTCAATGCTTAATGTGAATCATACAGACACAGAATGCAAAAATTGAGTCAGCTTCTCCCTTGTTATCTGGTTTCAATTGTGATTGCCATGTTGCCCACACATCTATTACTCGCCACAGGTGAGTTTGAATGAGCATCACATGCTTGAAACAATTTTGGAAAAGGTGCCAACAATCTTGTCCGGCTCATTTTTGGGGTTTTGTGGGAGATAATGTCCAATTTACCTTTTCTTTCTCTGAATTTTTCTGTTGTTCCAATGCACACAAAGGAAATAAATGTGTATAACAAAACATGTGTAATTGCAATAATTTTCTGGGAGAAAAACTTAATTTTCTTGAACAATTTCAAGGGTGCCAACACTTTTGGCCATGACGATCATACTCTTTGACTGAGCAGCTGAACAAAGGAGAAATATAAAGCAAATCAGTATTTTCCTTCAAAACAGCATCAAAGCATCCATCCTCTTAGGGGTACTTTGCACACTACGACATCGCAAGCCGATTGCTGCGATACCGAGTGCGATAGTCCCCGCCCCCGTCGCACATGCGATCTCTTGTGATAACTGCCGTAGCAAACATTATCGCTATGGCAGCTTCACATGCACTTACCTGCCCTGCGTCATCGCTCTGGCCGGCGACCCGCCTCCTTATTAAGGGGGCGGGTCGTGCGGCATCACAGGGGACGTAAACATCCTGCCCACCTCCTTCCTTTCTCATTGCAGCCGGGACGCAGGTAAGGTGATGTTCCTCGCTCCTGTGTCTTCACACACACCGATGTGTGCTGCCGCAGGAACAAGGAACAACATCGTAACATCGGTCCTTCTGAAATTATGGAAATGACCGACGCTACACCGATCATACGATTTCGACGCTTTTGCACTTGTTAATAGTATCAAAAACGATTTACACACTCCGATGTCGACAGCGACGCCGGATGTGCGTCACTTTCGATTTTACCCCACCGACATTGCACCTGCGATGTCGTAGTATGCAAAGTACTCCTTAGGTACACAGCAGGGAGATTGTTGCAAACATTTTGCAGAACTAACCACAGATCACTTGTGGATGTAAGCTTCCACAAATCTTTGTCTCTTCATGTAATCACAGACAAACTCAATGATCAGGGCTCTGTGGAGGACATATCATTAACTTCCAGATCTCCTTATTCTTCTTTACACTGAAGATAATTCTTACCGACCTTGTATGTTTGGGGTCGTTACTGCAGAATCAATTTTTAGCTAATGGTATGGTAAGCAGAATGAATATCTTCTCCAAACAGTAGATGGGATTAGCTGGGTGCCACTGCCATTTCCAATCTGGTAGCATCGCTGGACATCTTTCGATTTTGAAGGAAAATAAGTAAGATATGTCTTTCATCTGCTGCACTGTTTCCTTGGATGGCCACTGCATTTACTGTCCTCAATGTTGCCTATTTTTTGGTGTCCCCATTCCTACGAAATATAGGAAAAGACCTATTTATCATGCAATGCCATCAGAGAAGCATCCGATTGGCTCAATATTTGTAAGTTGCTTACCTCACAGCATGTGGGATGCCCGCTGCCCGCCCCACCCACAGCATCGACTTCTTCCACCACCGCCCCTGCCTCCTGTGACCCCGCTCCACCATTGCTGCCATTTTTCCCCCTGTAAGAGACCACCGGATTATAAGACGGATCCCATTTTTTATTTTTTACCTTTTTTTTCTCTAAATTTGGGATGCGTCTTATAATCCAGTGCGTCTTATAAAATGAAACATACGGTATTTATTTTATAGCATGTGCCACCATGATAAAAACAGTGCAGCTTATGTCTGTTTTGCCTAGTGCTCATGTGTAGTGGATAGAGGAGAGGTATCTGACAGCTAACAGCAATCATGTGTATGTATCTCATCTTACAAAGAGTTGTATGAATCTACAGCATGCATTTTGGGGCACTGGCTTTGATTCAAGGGATAATTGTGAATGCTCACCAATATAAAATTTAACCATGCTATAATAAGGTGATAAATGTTAATATCACCTTACTTTCAATTTGGTAAAAATCTACGGTGAAACATAATTTGGTTGACATGCAATATACTTTAATCGAAGGGTTAATGAAATATAGTAGGAGCCAGTTAGACCATTTTATTAGCTAAATTGATCTCTTAAGTAGTGTTGAGCGGACCTGAACTGTAAAAATCCGGATCCGCGCGGTTTCAGCGTCCGATCCAGGTCTGACCCGGACGCAGGAATCCGGCTGCACGATCCGGATTTGGGATATTTATTTTTTTTTTCTCTCTCTCTCCCTCTCCCTCTCCCTCTCCCTCTCTCTCTCCTTCCTCTCGTCCCAGATTCCACTCCCCATTGACTTATATGTGCCCGGATTGCGGATCGGATCCGGACTTCTTTGTCAACCCACCACTGATCTGCCGGACCCGGATTATGAGCAATCCGCTCAACTCTACTCTTAAGTTACTTAGGTTGAATAAAAACCTAGGTCCATCAAGTTCAACATTTCTTCACCACTGTACATTTTTTGTCACTAAATTATCTCTAACCCACAATCCAACAATACAAATAGAAACATGGAAAACTATAGAAAACAAGCATTTATGACAATTTTTGCATGGGTTGCCAGTAGTGATGAACAAACACTAACTACTTGGGTTCAGATTATTCATCACGAATCCCAACTTACTGTTCCATATTTGTCACGAATAACAAACCTAATGGAAGTCAATCGTTAACCTGAACATTTTTCTTGAAGACTTCCCATAAAAATGCTCTGGTTCCCCATTAACTTGCATTATGTTCCTTATTCGTGATGAATAAAGGAATATAGTACTTTGGAATTCGTTACGAATAATTAGAACCCGATTAGTTAGTATTTGCCCATCACTAGTTGCCAGGTTTCGGTTCCTGGGACTTATGTAGCCCTCGTCCATTGGTTTTCACTGTTCTTCACCTGGAAGACTTTTCCATATTCTGATGTATTCTTCCAGGTGAGTGGACACCAGCAACTTATTAAAGAAATATCTTCAGAACAAACAAGAAATTATAGAATTTTGCAAATTTTTCTGCAGTCAGTGAGAAGCTCTGTTATGATGGAAAACAAACTCCGATGTCCAATGAGTATGTCCACTCCAACTAGTAGGGCAAAACATTTCCACTAAGTTTTATTACAAAGCCCTAGAGGAGCCATGCAGATTCTCAACGGCAGAAGAAAAGCTCAAACAAACCTCCAACTGGCAAGCTCCACTCTCCCAGGGTTTGTTCTGGGCACAAAGGCTTAGAAAGAAGTGATCAGCCAATGATTGCTCCTTTTTTTTTTCCCAGTAAGAAATTTGTATCCCATTATCTGTCACTTGTTTATGACCTATGGCATCTCTGGTCATCACGTACCAATTACTGTTGATGCTGTTGCATATTTAATTAGGAGCAGATGATGAGACAGTAAGCTTAATTGTGTCATTCAGTGCACAAAATTCCTTGGCAGGAAAGGCATACGATGAATTATGTAGCTATTTGCCATTGTCCTAGATTCTGTAATATAGTTTGGTATTCACAGTGGTTTTTTATTGTCTTGTTGTCTGAACGCAAAACATTGAATAGAATAGGCTAGTGTGTGTGTCCCGATAGCTATAGAACAAATTAGAGGATTTGTGTTGACCCCAATAGTATAGGAAATTGTTTTACCAATAGTGTTTATTCCACAGGTATCTGATTCAACCCGTGCTTAGCATAGTTGTATTGATGTGATTATATTTACATATAGTGTAGAGTTTTGTAAAACTGGACCCCTGTTAGGGTCCTGAGAACTTACCAGAAGGTATTCACTGATTACTGCCTCTTCTGCCTGGCAACGACCTCTTCTGGCTCAGAGCAGTCATGGACCACTCCTAATGGTGATTCTTCTGCTCCCTACTGATGACATGTTGAAAGAGCAGCACCTTCTCTTCTAGTCTGTTCTGTCACCAGGACATCACTGCCGATGTCATTTAGTTGACAGCCGACTCCTTGGTACCTAACTGAGGGGAGGCGGCTATCAATCAGCATGACATCAGCAGTGACGCACCATCGACAGAGCAGAGTGGAAGAGAAAGAGCAGCCCTGTTGACTTGAGGTCAAATGAAGCAGGAAAATCGCCACCTGAGCCGGGAACGTTGTAAGACTGAACAGGCAAGTAGTTAGCAAATACCTGCTGGTAAGTTCTTAGCCTGATAGAAAAAAAAAAGCCTGGATACCCCTTTTAACTTACTGCTCACACACAAGATTGAATATTCTATGTGACAGGTTCGGAGTCCATCAAGCAAAGATGAAGATTTTGGCTGGAAAAGGAAGGTTCTTTTAAGGCTACTTTCACACATCCGGTTTTAGCAGTGCGGCTCAATCCGGCTGTGAAACCTATGCAACGGATGCGGCGAAAACACCGCATCCTTTGCATAAGTTTTTACATGCGGCCCGTCCGTTTTTTTCCGGTTGCGGCACGCTACTGAGCATGCGCAGTGGAAGAAACTGCATGTGGCGGCCGGATGCGTTTTTTTCCGCATCGCGCCAAATCCAGCGTCCATAGGCATGCATTGAAAAATGTGCCGCAGCGGCCGGATGCGGCGCGATGCGTTCTTTTTGCCGGACAAAAAAACGTTACACGATACGTTGCCTCCGGCCGCCGCTTTACTTAATTTTGCCGCATTCGGAAAAAAACGGATGCAACGCAAAGCCATCAGGCACAATCCGGTAACAATGCAATCTATGGGGATAAAACGGATGCGGTACCGGGTCCGTTTTACCCGTTTTTTTCCAGATTGTGCCTGATGGAAAAAACCTGATCTGTGAAAGTAGCCTTAACCTTCCAAGATTTCAGTTTCTGATTACATCACTGGGAGTATACAATAAAGAATAAGGACTTAAACAGCTTGTTTAATGCAGTCTGCCTGTATTTACCATACATATTGTATTGCCTGTACACGCTGCTATATTATGTATCTTAGTTGTACAGATCTGTAATGTGTGCCAATAGATGGATATAGACACAAATTAGCCTCTAACCCCTGATGAAGCCAGTTGTGGTGAAACATGTCGGGGAGGCTGAGAATTGAATAATTTTAATATGCAGAAGTAGGGCTTAGGTGTGTTTATAGTTTGTATGATCTGCGGCTACATCAGATGAATCACCTTTCTGAATACTATTTATAGACATGATTGGCATCACCCCTACTTTCTGTGTTTTTAATATGGGTTATATACGATTTAATAGATTAAAATTTGTGTTTTAATATGTCTTTAGTTAGCAAATAGTGTTAATATATGGATATAGACCTATACTGTACCTTTGATACCTGACAAATCAACTAGAAAAAAAAATTGTGTAATTCTTCATGACATGCCTCTCTCTAGAGGTGTTCTCTCCTAGTAGGTCGCCTCATCCCGGCTCCACATGAAGTCATTGACGACAAGGAAGCACAGGCATTAGAACATGCAGAAGGGGGAATCTGAGGGTGTAATGTGCCGCAGCAGGGGGCAATTGTTATGCGCTTAGAGAGAAGTGATTGTGTTAGTAGAATTATGCTTTAATTACAAATTGCTGCTCTTCATATTTTCTAGTAGCACTTCTTCATTTAGCTTCAATCTGTTTCCACAACCCAGACAGCAGATTTAGACATGATCCTGCTTCCTCAAAATGGTAAATAGTCCCATCATGCAGAGGTGAGAAATATATAGTGGTTGAGTTGTGTTCCATTCACAAGAGTCGAATTTGCCATGGATACGTTCTGTATCAAATCCAAGAGCGATATGCAACTCATACATTAAATGCAGATTCCATCGTCCCATTCACATGAATGGGGGGATCTATGGGATCTTTGTTGGTGCCTTGGAAAAAAAGTCACTTCAGAAATACGTAGTATGGTATTTACGAGTGTTACACATGGTAAAAGATGAAACTTAGGTCCATTGAATGACAATGGGGCTAATTCTTATGTATCTCCGCTGTGTTTCTAGCAGCACATCTATAGCAAATTAGCATCAACAAACATGTTTCACGTAAACTTTTATGCCAAAATTGAAACATTTTGAAAGACGGGTGTGTTGTTTTTTATTTATATTCTATTTGTTGATAATATTTGTCCAGAAAAACGGATGAGTGGACCCGAATTGTAAAGACTATACCCAACACTTAAGGCTGCTTTACACGCAACGACATAGCTAGCGATGTCATTAGCGATCGCACCCGCCCCCGTCGTTTGTGCATCACGGGCAAATCGCTGCCCGTTGTGCACAATATCGCTAACACCCGTCACACATACTTACCTTCTTAGCGACGTCGCTGTGGGTGGCGAACAACCTCTTTGTTAAGGGGGAGGTTTGTGCGCCGTCACAGCGACATCACACAGCAGGGGTCCAATAAAGCGGAGGGGCGGAGAGCACCCGCATTAATGACACGCCCACCTCGTTGCTGGAGGACGCAGGTACGTTGTTGTTCGTTGTTCCCGGGGTGTCACGCGTAGCGATGTGTGCGGCCTCAGGAACGAAGAACAACCTGCGTCCACAACGACCAACGAGATTTTGAAAATGAACGACTTGTCAACGATAAGGTGAGTATTTTTGATCGTTAACACTCGCTCAGAGCTGTTACACGCAACTACGTCGCTAACGACGCCGGATGTGCATCACGAATTCCGTGACCCTGACAACATATCGTTAGATATGTCATTGCGTGTAAAGCCCCCTTTAGTCTCAAAATCGAACATAAACTTTTCACGGAGGTCCGTGACCAAGTTTTTAGTTCAGGTGCTGTTTGGATACTGAATTATTTTTTTTAAAGACTGCAGTGCAGGCAATCAACAAGATTTTCGGAATGGGAAAGATCCTTGTACACTGCTGTGATCAAAATAAATAAAAAGTAATAATACCAGACCCCAGCTATCTGCTTTACCTTGACTGGTTATTAAAAATAGGGGAGACCCCACGCCATTTTTTTAAAATTATTTAAATGACTACTTTAAAAAAAATGGCATGGGGTCCCCTCTATTTTTGATAACCAGCCATAGTAAATAATAATAATAATTTTTATTTATATAGTGCCAGCATAAAAGGAGACAGCTAAGAACTGCAGCTCCTAGCTGTCTGCTTTACCTGCACTAGTTAGCAAAAACAGGGGGGACCCCACATCATTTTTTTTATTGTTTATTTTATTTATTTATTCTCAATCCACACTTGTTTGCAGGGCAATTGTCCTGCTCTTACTCCCAAATTGCTTCCTTTTGCAGCCCCCTAACCCTTATTACAATTATTTTACAGCCATTTTACAGCACCAAAGTTCGCGTCCCCATTGACTTATATGAGGTTTGGAGTCAAGTTTGGGTCAAGTCCGAACCGAACTTTTAACTAATATCCATCTGAACCCGGCTCATCCCTATCCAGAAACTATAAAATACTCCTCATCATGAATTGTATTATTACATTTATTATTTCTCATTTTTGCTTTATATATATATATATATATATATATATATATATATATATATATATATATATATATATATATATATATATATATATATATATATATATATATATATATTGAGATACAACTTACTGAGAGGGTGTCCAGTTCTGTCTTATGCATTATGTATATGTCCTTGCTGAGTATCCTTGATTAGATGTCCTTGCAGTAAAATACTTCCAATAGGTATAGATTATACAGTTAATGGGTAAAAGGCACTGGCTGTAACAAAATACAGACAATGTTTATAGTATCTATTTGAGGAGCTAGAGAGGTTTTACCAACATGTTGACCCAGACTTGTCACTACTGTTTTATGGCCAAAGCACATATGTTGTTATAGCTGTAAGTGTAGTCTTTGTGGTTTTTTAGGCTCCTGATCGGTGAAGCAGATGTTCAATGATTGTATTTGACCTCTCAGTGTCCTGTGCTCTAGAGTTGTCAGTGTCAAAGGTTTCATCTCGTTAAAGACCATTTTCATCTCAATAATCTACATATTGTATTTTTTTGCTCTGCCTATACAACTGCCCTCTCTTAGATTAGTAAGAACTGCATATATAGTACCTATTCAATAAAGCACAATCACAATTTTAAGCTGTTACATATGTATACCCCTATTTTTCACATAACATTTTATACACTCCTTAACATTGAAATTGCAACACTATGAAAGAAAGTCCTAGAATTTTGAAGATTGTAGGATCAATAGACATGCTAATAAGTTGCTTGCAAATTAAGAAAAAGGGAAATAAAACTATCAAAACATCTCTGTTTATTAAGTATTGAGCATGAGTACCTTGAGAACCAGTGTGACATTTTTTTCTTGAAGGTCTTTTTGTGCCATTGCCCACATTGTCTCCAGATGAAGAATGGAGCAATGGAGGCTGTACAAGAGATATATCCTCTTCAGCACTGAGGTTGGACAGGAGATCTAGCCTCTTCAACGAAGAAACTGGACAGGAGATCTATCCTCTTCAGCGATGAGGCTGGACAGGAGATCTATGCTCTTCAGCGATGAGGCTGGACAGGAGATCTATGCTCTTCAGCGATGAGGCTGGACAGGAGATCTATCCTCTTCAGCGATGTGGTAGGACAGGAAATCTATCCTCTTCAGTGATGAGGCTGGACAGGAGATATATCTTCTTCATCGAAGAAACTGGACAGGAGATCTATCCTCTTCAGCGATGATGCTGGACGGGAGATGTATCCTTTTCAGCGATGAGGCTGGACAGGAGATCTATGCTCTTCAGCGATGAGGCTGGACAGGAGATTTATGCTCTTCAGCGATGAGGCTGGACAGGAGATCTATGCTCTTCAGCGATGAGGTTGGACAGGAGATCTATCCTCTTCAGCGATGAGGCTGGACGGGAGATCTATCCTCTTCAGCGATGTGGTAGGACAGGAAATCTATCCTCTTCAGTGATGAGGCTGGACAGGAGAGCTATCCTCTTCAGCGATGAGTCCCACTTTTGTCTTGGATGCAATGAGAACCAAAGATCCGTCTGGTAGCAACTTGGTCAATTAGATGAAGATGCTGCCGCAAAGGAACGCCACATCAGTCCTACTCCTGGGATTATGCTGTGCGGTGTCATAATGTTTGGTAAATGGATTACTGTAGTCTTCATTCCAGGTACACTAATAGCTCGCCATTACAATGATTTGGTTGTGGAACCCGAGGTATAATCATTACTCCAATGAGTTCCAGGAGGCATTTTTCAACGTGACAATACTAGGTTACAGGTTGCTCTTGCTACAGTGAGCACTGCAGCCTCTATGTGATTCACTACCATGGCCTGCAGCATTTCTGGTCTTGCCTCCCAATCGAACACATATGGGACATCATTGGTTGGCAATACGAAAGGGAGCTGCCAGCAGCGGATCTTGATGACTTTAATTCCGAAGTGCATTTATATGGCAGAACATTCCTCAGGCAACCATTAATAACCTCATTGATAGAATGCTAAGATGTGTAAGTGTGTGGTGTATTTCTGCTCATTTTGCACATTCTCAATACTGAATAACAGAAATGTTTAGTGTTGAGCGGACCCGGATCTGAAAAATCCGGATCCGCACGGTTCGAGGTTCCAATCCGATTCCGACCAGTACCCAGGTTCCGGGGTGCACGATCCGTATCCGTTTTTTCTCTCTCTCTCTCTCTCTCTCCTATCTCCTTTCTCCTCTCTCCTCTCTCCTCTCTCCTCTCTCCTCTCTCCTCTCTCTCTCTCTCTCTCTCTCTCTCTCGTGTCCCGGATCCGACTCCCCATTCATTTACATAGGCGCGGATTACGGATCGGTTCCGGACTTCGGCGTCAACCCAATCCGGATCAGTCGGACCCGGATTATAGCCGATCCGCTCAACTCTAGAAATGTTCTGCAAATGTTCTTTCTGTTTTATTATCATCTGCATATCATTAGCATGTCTCTCAATCCTGTGATTTCCATAATTCCACAACTTTTCCTTCTCGGTGTTTCAATGTCAATGGTATAGAGTGTAAAATGGATCATACAATTTGTTACTGTTTTGCAAACTCCCCAGCCACTTCCAGCTCGATTAGATGTCTGGGCTTTGTCCCTGAAGGTTTTACACACCTAAGAGATTTCATGCTTTATTTTATCACCTTTCTAAATATGATGTGCTAAGTATCTCACAAGGGTTTGTAGTAACAAGTGTCTAGCTTTGTAGATGATGAAATGATGAAAAACATGATTATTTTATAAGAAAACCTATTTTTTACTACTATTTGCTATATACTACATGTGATGTCAGTAAGTGATGTCTTAAACAGAGAAAGAACACTTTTTGGGGATTAATACTATACTGCTATAAGGATATCCATCCCCCATCATGGGTTCTGGCTTCCACCATACTATGCAACCTTCTGTCCTGGGAACACTTGTTCTCATGTCTCAGTCTAGATAGCTCTCCTTTGTATGATTTATCACAGAACTCTTGCTATTACAGCCATATCATAACATCTCTGCTCTTTTATTATTCCATGTAAATGGCTTGTGTTAAGCTATTGTGAAGTTGTGAAGTTTGCAGAGGAGCAAGCACCAGATAAAATCTTAGGAATGTAGTTGAAATGAAGCTATGTGTGTGTGCAGAGTTGAGTGGGGTAACTATTCTGTATGATCTATTAGACAAAAAGCTATTGTGTGCATTGGGAGTGGACCAGATGTAGACAAAACCCTATAGGATGTAAGTAGCTTAGATTAAAGGGAACCAACCAGCAGGTTTTTCACATATAAAGTACACGCATTGCCATATTGGCGCTAAAATGCCGATTTAGCTCACACCTTCAGTTTAGCGATTGGAGGCTTAATTGTAGAAAAAGCCTTTATCAAAGCTTCAGAAAGACATGATTGGCTCCATGGCTTGAGCATCGGGGAAGGACTATATGGGTTGGGTCTTGTGTAAATATTCCTCCCCTGTGTGCCTGGCTGGCCATTATGTAAATTTCTCCCCTCCGTCACCGCCATAATACTTATGGCGGCGCATGCGCAGTAGAATCTTGATGTATTACAGGAACTCTTCAAAAAATGGTGTTGGAGTTAGCACATGCGCATACCACTATCTATGGCACCATTTTATTGAAGACACTATCCTCCTGCTTCTGACTGGTCGATTGCTCGTGCCGTGGGCCATTGTGACCATGTGCGTTCCCGCAGTGTTGACCAAACGCACATGCGCCGCCCACGACATGAGCACTCAACAAGTCAGAAGCAGGAGGACAGTGTCTTCAATAAAATGGCATGGGAGGTAGCAGTATGCAGATGCGCTGACTCCAACGCTGTTTTATTAAAGAAACTGTCCTTTTGCTTTAGGAGGTGGTCCCTTTTCTACTGTGACTGTGCTCAATCCTGCATTGTTGGCAAAGACCTCGAATGCAAGTGCGCATGCGCTGCCTGCGGCATGAGCATTCGACTTCTGAGAAGCAGGAGGACAGTGTTTTCAATAAAATGGTATCAGAGATAGTGGTATTCGCATGCGCTGACTCTGACGCTATTTTATTGAAGACACTATCCTCCTGTTTCTGACTTGTCTGTGGTGCGTTGCTGTAGGGGGTGATCTCCTCTTCTACTGTGACCGCGAATGCTCCTGCGGTGTTGATAAAGGCCTTGGATGCGAGTGCGCCTACTCCGCCCATGGCCCGAGCATTCGACAAGTCTGAGCAAGATGACAGTGTCTTCAATAAAATGGCGCCAGAGATTGCGATATGCGCATGCTCTTACTCTGACTCTATTTTATTGAAGAGTTCTTGTAATACTTCAAGATTGTACTGTGAACGCGCTGGCCATAGCTATAATTGCGGCGATGGAGGGGAGAAATTTACACAAACACACAAGGGAGGAATATTTACACCTGACCCATATAGTCCTGCCCTGATGCTCTAGTCACTGCACCAATGATGTAATTTCTGAGGCATTGATAAAGGATTTTTCTGCAATCAAGCATCCAATCTTTAAACTGAAGGTATGGTTGGATTCACCATCCTAGTGCCAGTATGGCTCTAGCTGTATTTTATATGTGAAAAAGCTGCTGGTTGGTTTCCTTTAAGTGTGCAGGGTCCAGATGTTCTGACAAATGTAAATGTGAACATGTGTTTTTTAGTTTATTAGTGGTGAACAGTTCTCATATATATTCATAGGAAACGTATGTTATATACATGCGCTTCAACACATTGAGCATCCATCCAACTCAGACAGCAGAAGAGATTGAGGGAGCAGATGGCTTCTTCGTGTTACTGTGTGCTCAGCAGCCAGACTCTGGTCCATGTCCATACGCTCACGGCCTTTCCATGCTTCTGATCTCTAGGTCTTGTCACAATATCTCCCGTCTCAATGAATCTCGGCTGCATTGACAACACTGGCAGCTCCAGGCTTAGCGCCCGAATGAAAATATCTGCATAAGCTAATTCCAAAGCCACTGAACCCAGCTCTCCATTTATGTGTAGCCCCCTCCACTTTGCTTGGTTATCTGCCCAGTCTTACCCTTGAAGATTGAAATAAGTTATAAATAGTCGCTGAGGAGATGCATATCAGGAGCTTAGCCATATGATGTAATAACTGGCTCTTTCTAGGCTATCTCACCCTACAGTGCCCTTAGATGTCCTACAGATGTGACCCGCAAGCTACAAATAGCTGAATATTGTGAAATATATTTGTTTATGCAGATGGTAGAATCAGACCATCAAGTTGAGATATTAGGTTCACTTTTACATTAGAGAATTATTATAGAGAATCATTTTTGACCAATTACCTATTTATATATCATAATTAAAAATAGTTGTTAATCTTGTAATATACTGTATATAGTCTGTGTTTAATATCCATTAAACACCAGCACTTCTAGTCAAATTGTTTTTTTACCAATCATGATTTGTAGGTTCCCTTTTGGTTTAATGCATATTAGCATTTTTGACTTAGAATTTCCAGTGAATATCAAGACTCCAGATCCCTGATCTCGGCATCCCGGGTTTTCAAACTTCAGTAAATTACCCTCTATTTTATGGGTAGGGAATAAATTAAAGGGGTTGTCCACTACTTGGATGGTAGACAGCTAGGTGAAAACTAAATAAATACGCCTAAAATTTCCCTTTTAATAAATCGATTAGTTAAAATTAGGTCACCAAATTAATGGCCTAACATAAAAGACATACAAGACACACAACATGTATCAAAATCAGGTATCACAGCCTGTCAAGACTACCAGTTCTTATTGACCATTCTTGTCACTAGAGCTCACGTCAAATATGCTCATTAGTGTATTCACAAATAATGGAAAAGGCACAATCGTGACTTGGACAACCCTTTCTGATTCCATGTTTCCCCTAGGTAAAATAGAAGAGTTTGTCCTAGTAGTGGACAACCAGTTTAATGTTTGGTGGCATAACCCTCTAAACATATACTGTAACTGTAAAGCGGGCTTTACACACAGCGACATCGCTAACGATGTCGCTGGTGAAATCACCCACCCCCGTCGGTTGTGCGTCACGGGCAAATCGCTGCCCGTGGCACACAACATCGCTAACACCCATCACACATACTTACCTGCCTAGCGACGTCGCTGTGGCCGGCAAACCGACTCCTTTCTAAGGGGGCGGTTCGTTCAGCGTCACAGCGGCGTCACTAAGCAGCCGCCCAATAGAAGAGGAGGGGCGAGATGAGCGGCCATAACATCCCGCCCACCTCTTTCCTTCCTCATTACGGGTGGCCGCAGGTAAGGTGTTGTTCCTCGTTCCTATGGTGTCACACATAGCGATGTGTGCTGCCTCAGGAACGAAGAACAACCTGCGTCCTGCAACAGCAACGATAATCGGGAAAGGAACGATGTGTCAATAATCAACAATTAGGTAAGTAATTTTGATCGTTAACGGTCGTTCCTGCGTTTGACACGCAACAACGTCGCTAACGATGCCGGATGTGCGTCATGAATTCCGTGACCCCAACGACATCTCGTTAGCCATGTTGTTGCGTGTAAAGCCCGCTTAAAACTATTTCTCATTGCCTCTTCTTGACCACCAGATTATATTCGAGATCGTGGTCACACAGGTAGAACCAAGGTCTGGCCATGATAATTAGATTAGTAATGTTAGAAGTACACCTCAAATTCTTACAAACCCCAATTGTTGTTGGCGGAAATATATGGTAAAGTGAATATACATTTATATACATACAAAGCATTTCTGGTATATTTATTTTTACCCATTGGCTGATTGTGCAAGGCACCTGACGTTAGGATTTAATAGAGCAAGATGTTTGCTGAGCATCTCTTTACAGGTCCAGTTTATATTGTTGCTAAGTAAGATTGTGCATCTATGCAAATGTGGTTTGTAGGAAGAAGTGGATGTAATTATAGACTATTACAGGCTATTTAATGTGACCTTCATTTCAGAGGATGGTAATGCAGTCTTTACCAAGGAAAACAACATCAATTTATCTAGAGGTTAACATCCGATTTTCTGCTTCCAACCATTCAGTGTGGTTGCATTAAGATAGTGGAAAAGATGTATATTAGTTCCTATGTTATACAGATACTTGTCCTGCCAGGAGAATTAATAAATAACGTGGCTTGGTAATTGCCTCATATACACCACCTACATGTTTTATTCTGAGATGCTACAGCATTTTAAAGAAAATATACTGTACTTTGAAAATTCTTCAGGAGACAATAAGACTATGACAATAAAGCCCGCTTTACACGCTATTATATATCTTACGATGCGTCGGCGGGGTCACGTCGTAAGTGACGCACATCCAGCATCGTAAGGTACATTGCAGTGTGTGACAGGTACGTGCGATTGCGATTTAACGTTAAAACGTTCATCGCATACACGTCGTTGAATCCTGACGAATTGCACGTCAGGTTGTTCAATGTTCCCGAGGCAGCACACATCGCAGTGTGTGACACCCCGGGAACATTGAACAGATCTTACCTGCCTCCCACGGCTCCCGCCGGCAATGCGGAAGGAAAGAGGTGGGCGGGATGTTTACGTCCCGCTCATCTCCGCCCCTCCGCTTCTATTGGCCGGCTGCTGCGTGACGTCAATGTGACGCCGAACGTCCCTCCCACTCCAGGAAGTGGACGTTCGCCGCCCACATCGAGGTCGTATGGACAGGTAAGTACGTGTGACGGGGGTTAATCGTTTGTGCGGCACGTTCAACAAATTGAACGTGCCACACATACGATGGGGGCGTTGCAACGTGCAAATTGCAATTTGCAACGTGTAAAGCAGGCTTTAGGCATCGGTTCCACTTGCGTATAGCTTTTGATGTGAGAGCATCAGAAGCGGTATGCTAATCACCCTCTGCTGCGAGTGTCAGCCGCGGCTCATGCGACTTTGATGCAATCTTGTGATCGGATCACAGCTGCGGAGAAGGAGGGAGCACTTTCTCCATCTCCTCCACTGCCTGTCTATGCGTATATCGCACTGCACTAGGATTACGTGTGAGTGTAGTGCGATATTTCACACGCTCCCATAGACTTGTATGGGGGTGCATGAGCTGAGAGTCACTGCCAAACACAGCATGTAGCGATTCATTCCACATGCCGCTATGGCATGAGAAATCAATTGCAGATGGACACTGTCCCATAGTTTTGAACTAGAGTGAGAGCTGTCTGACGTTTTATCGAATTACACTCGTCCGTGCAAAACGCAAGTTAAACTGTACCCTTAGTCACACATACATGTCAGTCTAGAGGTGAGGGCCAGGGAGAAGCCACCCGGGATCTGCCTCTTGGACTAATTATCTGAGACACGTAGGGGCTGATTCCTGAAGACTGGCGATGCACACATGAGTCTTAATGAAGAGACTCGCTGGAGTATGATTCAGCAATTTCATTAAGCGGCGCACACCGCTTAACGAGTTAGGCGCATGTGATAACTGGTGTGTACCAATGCTAGACCGGTATTCCGGGTACTGGAGTATATTGCTGGAAAAATATGCCACTAAGATGGTGTAACTTTCCTAGAATTTAACAGGTAGGCATAGTAATGTCCCATCCCTACTCCTATATTAGCATAGCTGGTAAAGATTGGCATCTAAATGTCGCAATATGTTTGTGCAACTTGCTCAGAAATATTACTATTAATGTGTTTTACTCACGAATTCTGGCATAAACACCTTAATGAATCGAGCACATAGTCCCTGGCCAGCTTTTCAAAGTATATCTTCTGAAATGCTGCAATGTTCCAGAATAAAATATACCCGGCTGCAATCGTGCTGCCAATATCTGATTCATGCTGTCCGTGGCTCAGGCAGTGTAAATCAGATGTAGGTTCCCTTTAAAGCTTAATGCATTTGATTTACAGACTGGTTGCCCGGATATAACTATACATTTCTAAGAGCTAATCCTTACACAGCATGCATAAATAGTTGCCTGGCTTAAAGAGAACCTGTTAGCACAATTTTGTAATGTAAAGTAAACACATGGCCGTAATGGTACTGGAATACTGATTACATTGATATCGTTGGTGCAGAAATCAGCTTTGTAATTCTTCATTAATTACCATGTGATGTTTTGTGCTAATTAGATTTTGGTGCACAGTACATTTGATTTCTGTCCTCCCTGTCTGTGATCCTCCACCTGCCCAGCCTTTGAATGACCTGTCTCTTCTGTATGAAATCTCAGCAGTGACCTGTCATTCACAGACCAGAGGCAGGCAGAGGGGTCGGGGAATCATAGACAGGGAGGAGAAGACATAATTAGTACTAGAAAACTTCCAATGCTGATTACAGAAGAACCACACAGCGGATTTCTTCACCAAAGGTATCTATGTAATCAGTATTACAACCATGCCTGTCAGGTTCTCTTTAAATAGCTTTCCAGAGCAGCCAGGTAAACCAAAATACACCATGAGATATATGTTGTTTTTACTGTGGGATGGTATACAATTGTATATACCCTGGGTATACATTAGCTATTTGTGTTAGGTGGTTTTCAGTGTGAAGAAACCCCAAAGGCTAATAAAACAGCCCACTGAATGGTCTCCACTTTGTAGAAGATTGTTTGCTAATGGACAAGAATGCATAGCATATTAGATGTACGATTAGATGACGGTTTCTTTATTCCCTTGGTTCTTTTTAAGTGGACCCCTTTGAAGAAGACCATTTGTTAGGTGGGGTAGCACAGGTGGCTTCCCTTTAAAGAAAACCATCACAAACCCAGTTGACTGCTTATTTTTAGTGAGCACAACTGCAAATACAGTGGCACAGAAATGTAGTAATTCCACATACATAGTAGGTGGCACTCTTACTGAAATGTAAAGATTATCTGAACTAGATATAATAGAGGGAGAGTTATTTTTGGAAACGTTGGTTCTTGCAGCAGATGGTGTGTTAGTAACATTCATTACACAGCAAAAATGCTGGTGGATTGCAACTTTCTTATAGTACTGCAATTGAGACGGCAGCTCTACTGAGCATGTGCAAGATTTTCATGAAATCTGATAGTTTATAGCTGGACTCATAAAAGTGTTCTCAAAGGTTAAAGAGTCATTCAGGAGTGGATTTACAAAGAGAGTACACCATCCTCATCAGGGCTAGGTGTTCTGTCCTCTGATATACAGCATACAGATCATATTATTAAACCACTTTAACAAAGAACAGTATTACAGTCTCACATTCTTCATCGCAGTTCTTAACCCCTTCAATCTCAGGCGATTTTCCGTTTTTCACTTTCATTTTTTCTTCCCCTTTCTTCCAAGAGCCATACATTTTTATTTTTCCTTCAATATAGCCATACGAGGGCTTGATTTTTTTCAGTTACCATGTTCGCTATATGGTAAAACTGCCCTGTCAGTATGATTCCCCAGGTCGGTACGAGTTTGTAGATACCAAACATGTATAGTTTTACTTTTATCTAAGTAATGAAAAAAAAATCAGAAATTTGTAAAAAAAAAATAAATTGCACTTTTGTTGCCACTTTCCGAAACCCGTACTGTTCTCATTTTTCACGCGCCAAACAGCGTGTACCTCCGAGCTGAAGCAGGAACGGAATGCAAGAGCGTACAAGGGTGAGCTGACTCTAACGGTGTGTTTTTCGTTCTTATTTATTGTGATGGCTTATTTTTGTGCCTTGAGCTGACGATTTTAATTATACCGGGTACGACCAAGGTTGTGAAGGGGTTAAAGAGAATCTGTGACCAGGTTTTTGCTGCCTCATGTGAGAGCAAAAAAATCAAGAATCCAACAATGTATCACTTAGTTTAAGTGTGCAACGGTTCTGACACAGAGTTTTTAAATTTAGCATGTAAAGGAGCTCAGAAAGCTAACCCCGCCTACATCAGGCTCTATATGTACAAGGTCTATAGACAGGGAGTTGCTAATCAGAGGGGAAGGGGGTGTGGACAGACTAGTGTAGTTCAGGCAATGATAATCATAAGTGATGAAACCTTCACATAAATAAACAACACCATGAAGGATAATAAATGACATGTTGTTGAACTCAGTGTGTCAGCGTCTTTCTCCTGCTGTCTTCAGATTACATAGCAAAAACCTGATGACAGATTGCCTTAAATTCATCAAAGTGGTTTTGCCATTTGGTCAAGCATTCCTGTAAGGAAAGACACAAAAAACTAAACACATAGGCCCTCAAATCATCATTGCCTTTAAGCATGTTTTTTGTCTAGTTTTTTGTTTGCACCCAGTTGATTATTCTATTTGCGCCTTGTTTGTGTACTTTATATGTCCTCACCTGTTTGTTTCTTCAGCTTTGTGGGTGGAGTTTAGTGATTCCAGATGTTTTCGTCCAACTCATCAATTGCAACTTTTTAAAAAATTGTAAAATTTGGCACAACTCTAATCAATCACTGGTGTATTTTGAGAGCGCTAGTATTTGGCACAGTTTTTGCGCTATTCTGCAAAACCTTTCAATGTTTGGTGCTAAACAGTTGCAAAGACCGATCAAGACAGAAAAATGACCACTTTTGACTTTGCCTTAGCAACTAATACCACAAGACAAAAAGAAAGAAAATGACTTAACCCCTCAAGGACGAAGCCAGATTTGTACTTAATGCCCAGGCCATTTTTTGCAATTTTGACCAGTGTCACTTGATAAGGTTATAACTCTGGAACGCTTCAATGGATCCCGGTGATTCTGAGATTGTTTTTTCGTGACATATTGGGCTTCATGTTAGAGGTAAATTTAGGATGATATTTTTTTATTTTATTTGTGAAAAAATCTGAAATTTGACAAAAAAATTAAAAATTTTGCAAGTTTCAAACTTTTAATTTTTATGCCCATAAACCGGAGAGTTATGTCACATAAAATAGTTAATAAATAACATTTCCCACTTGTCTACTTTAGATCAGCGCAATTTTTGAAACAACATTTTTTGGGGTTAGGAAGTTAGAAGGGTTCAAAGTTCATCAGCAATTTCCCATTTTTTCAACAAAATTTACAAAACCATTTTTTTAGGGACCACATCCCATTTGATGTGACTTTGAGAGGCCTGGGTGACAGAAAATACCCAAAAGTGACACCATTCTAAAACCTGCACCCCTCAAGGTACTCAAAACCACATTCAAGAAGTTTATTAACCCTTCAGGTGCTTCACAGGAACTAAAGTAATATGGAATGAAAAAAAATAAAAATTAACATTTTACCTAAAAATGTTACTTTAGCACTAATTTTCTTACTTTTTCAAGAGGTAACACCAATTGGACCTCACACTTTGTTACCCACTTTCTTATGAGCGCGCCGATACCCCACATGTGGTCAGAAACCTTTGTTTGGGTAAATGGGAGAGCTCGGAATGAAAGGAGCAATATTTGAATTTTGGAAAGCAAAGTTGGCTGAAACAGATTGCGGGCACCATGTTGCTTTTACAGATCCCCTAAGGTACCTAAACAGCAGGAACCCCCCTCAAGTGACCCCATTTTGGAAACTAGACCCCTTAAGGCTTCTATCGAGGGGTATACTGAGCATTTTGGACCCACAGGTACTTCACAGATGTTGATAACGTTACTTTGTCATATTGAAAATTGTAATTTTTTTCTCAAAAATGTTGCTTTAGCATCAATTCTCTCACTTTTTCAAGAGGTAATTCCAAAAATTTGACCCAAATGTTTGTTACCCACTTTTTTATGAGCGCGGTGATACCTCACATGTGGTCTGAAACCTTTGTTTGGACAAATGGGAGGGCTTGGAACGAAAGGAGCAATATTTGAATTTTGGAAAGGAAATTTGGCTGAAAAAGATTGCGGGCACCATGTTGCATTTGGAGGACCCCTAAGGTACGTAAACAGCAAAAAACCACCACAAGTGACACCATATTGGAAACTAGGCCTCTCAAGGAATTTATCTAGATGTTTGGTGAGTACCCTGAACCCCCAGGTGCTTCACAGAAGTTTATAACGTTGAGCCATGAAAATAAAAAAATAAAATTTTACCACAAAATTGTTACTTCAACCAGGTAGCTTTTTTTTTCACAAGGGTAACAGGAAAAAAATCACCATGAAATGTATTCTGCAATTTCTCCTGAGTTTGGTGATATCTTATATGTGGTGGAAATCAACTGTTTGGGCACACGGCAGGTATTGGAAGGGAAGGAGTGCAATTTGACTGAACATTTGGCTGGAATAATTAGTGGACGCTATGTCGCATTTGGAAAGCCCCTAAAGTGCCTAAACAGTAGAGGCCCCCCACAAGTGACCCCATTCTGGAATCAAGAAACCTCAAGGCTTTTATCTAGGTGTATATTGAGCATTTTGAATCCACGAATACTTCACAGAATTTGATAAGCTTAGGTTGCCATATTGAAAATTTTCATTTTTTTCACAAAAATGTTTCTTTAGCATCACATTTCTCACTTTTTCAAGAGGCAACAACAAAACGTGGACCCCACAGGTTGTTATCCAATTTCTTGTGAGCGCAGGGATACCCCATATGGGGCCAAAAACCTCTGTTTGGATATATGGGAGGGCTTGGAATGGAAGGAGCACCATTTGAATTTTGGAAAAGTTGAAATAAATTGCGCGCACCATGTCACATTAGCAGGGCCTCTTGGGTACCTATACATTAGAAACCCCCCACAAGTGACTCCATTTTGGAAACTGGACCCCTCAAGGATTTTATTCAGGAGTATAGTAAGCATTTTGAATCCACAGGTACTTCACAAAAATGTTGCTGTAGCAACAAATTTCTCACTGTTAGGCTATGTGGCCATGATCCAGCGACACGGCATCCAGTACACAGTGTCAGCCTTCCTGCAGAGATGTGAGTGTTGTCCACGGGAGAACGCAGCTGCCCATGCCCACGATTTGGGTTCAGGCTGCTGTGGAGCTCTATGCTACCTGCAGAGCACACTCCTCTCCGCAGCATAAATTGACATGCTGAGGCTCGGGAAGCTGCGCCACAGGTCGGTTTATGCTGCGGAGAAAAGAAGCACAGTGGGCACGGGATTTCTAAAAGTCCTTCAACTGTGCTTCTACTGCACAACGCAGCGTTATGGACGCAGGGAAAACACTCTGCGCCCAAAACGCTGCAAACCCTGATTGTGGGCACATAGCCTAAAATGCTACAATGGATGAATGGATAGATGTCAAACATATATAACGTCCCACCCCCCTGCATATTCTAAGCTGGCGCCCTTTAGTGCCTTTCATGTGGCACTAAAGGGTGCCTAGCCTTGTATTTAGCCCAAAAAGAAAAAAAAAATAATTAAAATAAATGACGTGGGGTCCCCCCTATTTTTGATAGCCAGCTAGGGTAAAGCAGACAGCTGTAGCCTGCAAACCACAGCTGACAGCTTCACCTTGGCTGGTGATCAATTTGGAGGGCTCCCCAAGCTGTTTTTTTTTTTTTAATTATTTATAAATAAATAATTAAAAAAAAAAAACAAACGTAGGGTCCCCCCAAATTAGATCACCAGCCAAGGTGAAGCTGACAGCTGGGGTCTGGTATTCTCAGGGTGGGAAGAGCCATGGTTATTGGACTCTTCCCAGCCTAAAAATAGCAGGCTGCAGCCGCCCCAGAAGTGGCGCATCCATTAGATGCGCCAGTTCTGGCGCTTCGCCCCAGCTCATCCCGCGCCCTGGTGCGTTGGCAAACGGGGTAATAAATGGGGTTGATACCAGGTGTGTAATGTCACCTGGCATCAAGCCCAGCAATTAGTTATGTCACGGCGTCTATCAGATACCCGACATAACTAATTGACAGTAATAAAAAAAAAAATTGACAACAAAAAAAAAATTATTTGAAAAAACACTCCCCAAAACATTCCCTGATTGACCAATTTATTGAAAAGAAAAGAAAAAAAAATCCGCTGTAATCCATTTGGACGTCCCACGTCGACTCTGGACCTTCTAGAATATGGGGGAAACGTTCAGGGAACGTATCCCCCATTTTCTAGTATTGCAGACCCTCCATTTGAGGAGAGTGGGTGCAAAGAATCTGCACCCACCCTCCCTGGGTCACAGCTGCAGTATGCCGAGCAGCAGCAGCCAGCGTCTCACAACACAGGAAGCTGTCAGCTGCTCGGCACATGTGACCGCACTCACCGGCGTCTGCTGTGAAGGAGGAGAGGGCCGCGGGGGATCAGCGCTCCGACAGGTATGTATGACACCGGGGAACACCGGGGGGGGATCCGGCAGGGCCTAGGGAGCAGGTTTCTGTCGCATGTGTTATTGCACATACGACAGAAACCATAAGAAAAGTGTAAATGCGGCCGGCGCGCTGCTGTGCTCGCCGGTGCGAGCGGCCATCTTGGATTTTCGGGAGGGGGTTGGGGGTCGGAGGGGGCACTTTGGGGATACCGAGGGGACCCGAAAGGACCGGGGGATGAGATTTATCTCCCATCTGACATGTTTGTTTGTGCCAGATGGGAGATAAATGATTTTTTACCGGCGCGGTCATTTACTGTAACCTGATCATCGGTATACGGTGTATACCGGTCATGAGGTGAGCGGGGACCGGAAAAACCGGCCAGAATCATGATCTCCAGGGTCTCAGCTACCCCCGGCAGCTGAGACCCCCGAAATTTTCTGACTCTGGGGGGCGCTAGACCCTTTTTTCCGCCCGCCGTTAAAAAGCGGCGGATCGGAAGAAGTACCCTAATTTGTCGCCGTTAAAAGGCGTATCGGCGGTCGTTAAGGGGTTAAAGGAGAAAAAAAAACCGCAAATCATGAATTACAGTTGTTTTACAAAAATGTAGGTATGTACACATGAATACGAAGGTCAAATAAATTGTGATTGGAAAATACCTAGAAAATGATAGTATGCCCCTGAGGAAATATTAACATAAATATAAGAGGCCTCCACACTATGAAATATTCAGATTTTTTGGCATATGTATATATTGTTAAATGGGTTTTCCAGCAGATAAAAGGGCTCAGATCAGGTAAAAATGTTAAATTATTCGTACCCTTGTAAATCTTTCTCAGGTCCTTTTCCAGTATTTACTTGGTCGCCCTTCTTTGCTTCCATTGGTCCCATACTTGAAATGGTTGGAAATGCCAGTTAAGGGGGCATTTCTGGCTATTTTTGGCATGTCAATGATGGGACAAGTTAGTGCAGACCACCAAGGACTGGGCAAGCAGCTGAACAAGTGAACAAGCCTGTGAAGGTTTGGTTAGGGTATCCATTGCTTATTGTTTTTAAGCGGTATAAGCCAATTTAATAATAGACTTCATTGTCCGGAAGACTCCTTTAAGTAGCAAGTAGAACAGAAGTACTTTTGGCTAAGTTTGTGAATCAGGGTTATGTAAGCTGAAGACAAAGGGTCTTTTCTGCTTTTAGTAGGTTGAATAGTTTTTCGTGGAAAATTAGCCATGTCTATTCTGAGAAAATTCTAGTACAGTAGTTTTCTGCCTTTCCTCTTCTGTGTGCGGAATGTAATGGGAAATATTATTTATCCGGGGAATAGTCTCACTTTGTCATTATATCTTTTGTGCACTGAGAAAACAATATTTAAAGGAGTTGTCTTGTTTGGAATACTTGTGCTAAGGAATTAAAGTGAACCTGTCGGGTGCAATATGCACCTAGAGTCACAAGCAGTTCTGGGTGCATATTGCTAATTCCTGGCTAACCGTCCCTGTATACACTAGCATAGATAAAGAGATCTTTAGGAAAAAGTATTTCTAAAGATCTTTTATCTTATGCTAATGAGGCCAGGGACTAGTCCCATGGGCGTTATATACCCAAACTAGCTACCCTCTTAGCATGTTAGCATGCAGACAGGGGTTTACTAACATGCTATTCAATTCAGCATCACCAGTGGTGACGCGCGTAGCTATGTTCGCTGTGACCACGCTTCTGAATGCCTGGCACTTTCGGTCATGCGTAGTATGAAGCCGAGTGTAAGTGTCCCAGCTTCAGAGAGGTATACTGTGCATGACTAGAAGTGCCCGGCATTTAGAAGCGCGGTCACAGCGAACACAGGTACGAGCAGCACCGCTGGTGACGCTGCATTCAATAGCATGTTAGTACGCCTCTGTGGGTGTGCTAACATGCTAAGTGGCCGACTAGCCAGGGGAATTCACGCTCTTTGGACTAGTCCCCATGCTCATTAACATAAGATAAAAGATCTTTAGAAATACTTTTTCTAATGATCTCTTTATCTATGCTAGTGTATACAGGGACGGTTAGGCAGTTATTAGCAATATGCACTCAGAACTGCTTGTGGCTCTGGGTGCATATTGCATCTGACAGCTTACCTTTAATGAATACAGGCAGGTCGTCACCTTACTGAACCTAAACTACAAAGAATATAATAATAATAATATTTATTCATTTATATAGCGCTGTTAATTCCACAGCGCTTTACATAGAATGGTAACACTGTCCCCATTGGGGCTCACAATCTAAAGTCCCTTAGAGTACGTTTTTGGAGTATGGGAGGAAACTGGAGTACCTGGAGGAAACCCACGCAAACACTGGGAGAACATACAAACTCCTTGTAGATGGTGTCCTTTGAACCCAGGACCCCAGCGCTGCAAGACTGCAGTGCTAACCACTGAGCCACCGTGCCATCCATATATAATAGAGAATATGCTTCTCTCTCAGTGAATCCATGTATTTCACAGGCAGCCTGTTGTTTCCAACAAAGGTTATATAATATTTCATTATCCCTGTGGTTTTACTACAGTAGAATTGAACATTTGCTGCCGGATCCATCTCCAAAATACCGATTTTTGATGGATATTTAATTATAAATTTTGCTTAGTTTACAAGAATTGTCCTAATTTTTCTTTTGGTCTGGCTTTCTAGAAAAAGAAGATCTCTTAAAGGTGTTGTCCAGTTTAACACAAATGTGTTGGGGGCATGATATTAGTAAAATATAAGTATTACAGATTCTTCTTCTGTATTTATTAGTATAGCATTACCCACAGATTGGACAGTGATTTTTTTTCAAAATGACAGCTGATGGAGGAACATGTGATCAGACCTGTCCAATCGGCCTCTTCCAGTTGAGAATCGTGTGCAGAGCTTTTGAATTGGAGGTCACATGCCTCTCCATTTGCAGGCATTTTGAGAACGGGAGAGCTGGCAAGTTTATGATGAAGGCTACCAAGTGGGCAGGAGAGCCCACACTATTAATATGTTAGTACATTTTACAAAATCATGGCCCAAACACCTTTGTTCGAATAAAGGTCAAAGACTGCTACAAAGGATGGACCGTGTGTATATGGCATTGTCCTAAAATGATCAGGATCACCGGCGGACAGAGACAGAAAAGGGCCTATGTATAAGAACAATATATGGGCCATTTTCTGTCCAATAACTCATCATAATGCACAATTCCCCCTGCTCTGGAGGTAGAAGTGGCCCCCTTATCTTTAGGGCCCTTGTGCACAGGTTACATCGATGATATGTCCACCCCTGATTGGGGTCTTGGATTGGGATCCAATATCATTTAAAGGAGTTTTTTTTAATACTAATGCTGCAATAATATACCAATCCTATTAGATACATACATAATTATTTTCTTATGGAGATGTTCCGTAAGCTTTTTCATTTTTGATCTTGCTTTGAAGGAAAAATGAAAAATAATGATTCATAGTGAAAAGAGATAACAGATCTCGCTTATTGCAGCGAAAAAATAGCAATTTTACTAATGATATAGCCGGAATGGCCTTCGCTCGAATAATTATAGCAGTGCAGGAAAAAATCATATGCCATCAGCTTTGTGGGATCATTGATGGTGACACTATCAGTATTCAGACTTTGGAAAAAAAGCTTCATTAGATTCGAGTCTCCAGTAACAGATTAAAGAAAGTACAGCACATTATTTTCTGGTATACTTTACACATAATATATACGCTACCATCAATATAGATGTACGTAGACAAATAATAACCAGTAGTAACACTGATGGACACAGACAGAAAAGGACTCCTGATCAAGAACAATATGTGGGCCCTTTGCAGCCAAAGAACTCATCAGTATGAATAATGCCACCTACTTTGGAGGTAGAAATGGCTCCCCTTGGCTTCTGGACCCCTGGGCAGCCAGTTCTATGCACTCACAATAGGGTTTCGAGCTGAATACCCATAGGGCATCTTTTTTATAAATCATCAGTTAAGAGATTATCCAGTAATTTTATGGTGATGGCCGATCATCAGTATCAGACTCCCGTCACCAGCATCAATCAGCTGCTCCTGCTCCCGGTGCTATTAGTGGCAAGACGCGATCAGCAACGGAGCGGAATAGCACATCTTGATAAACGGTATAGTGGCCATAGCGGGGTACTGCAAATTCACTTCTATTCGTTTAGAATAGGGGCGAATGTGCAGTTGACAAAGCTGAGCTGCCCCGCTCCCCAACTGAATACATCTGTCCAAAGCTATCACTAGGAATAGCAGTTATTGATTTCCTATCCAACAGATAAGTCATCAATATAAAAGTCCTAGACAACCCATTTAATAAAATGTAAGAATAAAATATAAGAATTGCAATATATCTATAAAGTGTATGCAAAATGGATGGGCTATGTATGTACATATGGGATCCCAATTTTTGGCACATCCATAGACTTGAATAATGCGAGTCTCATCCAAGTCTTGTGCAAAAATAGGGCATGCTGTGATTTTTTTTCATAGGGATACCAGGTCCGAATGAAAAACTAATACCTGAACTGACCAGCCTGTTCAATAACATTGGTCAGCATTCCGTACATGTGATATCTAGTTTTAAAAAAACATTCCCATGAATTTTTTTTCTCATTAATTGGGTGGTCCGACACTTAATATGTATTTTCTAACTATCTATCTTTACCCCCTAACCACTTTTGTAATTATCTTTATTATACATTACCCTACACTTCTCCCTATCTAATCCCTAAATATCATTTTGTTAATGCACATCCTGTGACGTTTTGTTTCTCAAATGTGATGCCACAGGAGGCTGGAGCTGCAGTCACTCCCCACATTGTTCATCCTCCCTCCTGGAACAGAACCTCACCAGGGGGCAGCTCTGCAAATATGTTCTAGATTCTTGCATTGCCGCACCCTAAGGATGTCCTGGATCCAGGAGGATGGGTGATGGACGCTGTGGCCGGGGCTAGTGGAGTGTCGGCATGTTACTCATCTTTCTGCAGCCACTTGCATTGCTTGTGTGAAAGATGTCAGCTGGGGGCGGTGCTGGAAGTAGTGAGTGACACCAGCACCGCCCAAAGCCACTAGCACTGCCCTCAAACAAAGCGTCATCAGCACTTGTGTTACTTACTGTCTCTAACACCGCCCTCAAACAAAGCATCATCAGTGGGCGACACTAGTGTCACTCGCTACTTCAAGCACCACCCTCAAATGAAGCGTCATCATCACTAGTTTCTTTTACATCTTTTAGCACCACCTTCAAATAAAGTGTCACAAGGGTGAGGGGGTAGAAGTAGTAAGTGAAACCAGCGCCACCCTCTGATAACACTTTGATCCAGACCATCCTTAGGGTGTGGTGGTGCAAGAAACTTGTAAATATCTGCAGCACTGCCCCTGGTGATGTCCTGTTCCAGGAGAGGTGATGGACACTGTGGGGAGTGACTGCAGATCCAGCCTCCTCTGAAAAAAACGTCACAGGAAGTGCAGTTTAAAAAAAAAAACCTTTAGGGATTAGATAGATAGGGAAGAAGTGTAGGGAATTGTATAATAAAAATAATTACAAAAGTGGTTAAAGGTTAAAGATAGATAGTTAGAAAATATATTTTAGGTGTCGGACTGCTCCTTTATATCTACTGAAAAAAATAATTTGTGTTTATTTATTCCATATTCAGAATTGTATTTACGTTTCGGCTAATTCCTTCTTCATAAACTGAAATGTTATAAAATAGAATACAAAAGAACATACATTAGTACCATGGATATATGTATTGTAACATCATATCAATATCCAATTGTACATATAATCTGATTATTTTACCTAGCTGATGTAAGAAAAAATTCTAGGAAGAACGTCAGACGTGCTTGTTATAGAATTATATCTATAAAAGAATGCCCATATATTAGAAACCATAGAAAATAGATGTGCAAAACAGCCAACTATAGATAGATAGAACATATGTTCTATCTTTCTATAGTTGGCTGTTTTGCACATCTATTTTCTATGCTTTCTAATATATGGGCATTCTTTTATAGATATAATTCTATAACAAGCACGTCTGACGTTCTTCCTAGAATTTTTTCTTACATCATCTAGGTAAAATAATCAGATTATATGAAATTATATGTACAATTGGATATTGATATGATGTTACAATACATATATCCAAGGTACTAATGTATGGTCTTTTGTATTCTATTTTATAACTTTTCAGTTTATGAAGAAGGCATTAGCCGAAACGTAAATAAAATTCTGAATATGGAATAAATAAACACAAATTCATTTCTTCACTATATATGAGTGCCGGAGTTTTTGTTACGTCACCACCGGAGTCCGCTCCTGCGACTTCTGCTCCGATCGCCAGGCGACGCTGTGTTCCTGCCGTGGATGGTGCTGGTGATGGGAGAGGAGTCGATGCCAGTGGTACCGGTGGGCGCAGACTCCGATCATCCACTGGGCTTGGTTATCTTGTGATCTGCAGTACCATTGGCTGACTGTGGGTGGTGTGTGTCTTCCAGCTGAAGTTGCCAGCATTCAGCTACAGCCAATGGGAAGACACCACACCCTTCTTAGTTCCCCTTCTGTCTGCTGACATCTACCAGAGATAGTTCTGATTTCCTGGCTCCTGATCCGCCTTATTCTGTTTAGTGATTCCTGTGTGCTGACTTCTGCGTGTTTTCTGACTAGCCTTCTGCCTGCTGTTTTTGTACCTCGCTGCCCGATCCGGATTTGACCTCTGCTACGTTTTCTGATTACGTCCTTGCCTGCCGATTCTGTCCCTGTTCTGCTATTCCTGGTTTGAACCTGCCTGACGACTACTCTCATCGGACTGTAGCCTTCCACAGGTAGTGATCTCCAGGGCCCTGTGTAAGGCTATGTGTGCACGGGAGAATGTAGCTGCGGATTTTTCTGCATCAAAATCTGCAGCTTTCCCGCAAAATCCTCACCTTTTCAATGGTGCGGATTTACCGCGTATTTACCGCGGAATTGCCGCGGATTTGATGGTGCGGATTTTTATTTTTTTTTCCCCAATTTTAAAGCCAAAATCCGGATGAAAATCCGCAACAATAATTGACAAGTTGCAGATTTTTCCGGACGAAAATCCGCACGATTTCCGCTGCGGAAAAATCCGCAGCGTGGACACAGCATTTCCAAAATGCCATAGAAATGGCTGGGGAGTAGCTGTGCTGCAGATTTTCGGGAAATCCGCGGCTTTTCTGCGAGAAAGCCGCGGCAAAATCCGCGCATTTTCCGCAGCGTGGGCACATAGCCTAATTCCAAATCCCTGTATAGGGGTTAAAGGGTTTCAGGGTTCTGGGGGTCCTGCTTGGTGAGTGGCTTCCCTTTAGCCTGTCCATTACATCCCATCTGAGTCTGTTGATCCAGGCAGGCGTTACAGTTTTTTATTATATGATATGTGTTTTTCTCCTGAGCACCACTGACTCAGTGAACCAGACCATCACTTGGACTGCTCCTTTATATCTGTGTAATAATATACTCACCTACCACTGCTTTCTCCAGGATCCAGCGCTGTTATGCTCCCTTTTTAAGTGACATCACCGCTGGCTTTTCAGACTGTCTGGGTCACGTAGAGCGCAATGTGACCAAGAGCATTGTGGCTTTTACAGTGTAAGTCTATGAAATATCAAAAAAAGACTCTATAGTATTAGAGTGTAAAAGAGACTTCTGTCTCACGTGTAGGGCACAGAGTGAGCCGGATAGTCTGAAGAGCAGTGACGTCACTGAGAAGAAGAGTAGAGCAGCGCTGGAACCTGGGGAAAATGGCGGTAGGTGAGTATATTATTACACTCACACTACACTACATGAACACAGATTTAATGAAAAAACACTTCATGGGAGTGCACATTGTCACCATATATACGACTGACGAGCTCTAGAACATAGTACGAGTAAAGAGATGTTGATCCATCCAGGTAACGGGAGACTCTAAGTGCTCACATGACCCGGTTTCATTCATCATTTTCCAGTGAGCAGACTCATTGATCTATGTGCATTGATCCATTTAAGACTTTGAGAGAAACGGTGGAAAGCAAATAAGCAAGCAAAGGAAGGAGGTGAAGTCTTAATCATTTACCGCTTTTTTCAGACTGCTATATGGACATTTCTTCATAAATAAAACATTTCAATCATTTAGTTTATTCCATTCACACACAATAGCAGGAATATTTTACTATTGGTAACATTTATTAGGCATTCTATGTGTAATATATAATTCAGAAATATAAGAGAAAATAATTCATGAATCATCATCAGACCCTGCATTTTTTAGATTCACATTTATGTAACATTCCTATATACTGTACACTGTATATATGAGACAGTGAACGGTTTATGTGCTAGCACTAGAAGCAGTTCTCCAGAATTTCTCAGGTTTGTGTCTTAGGCCTCTGCCACATTCACGTGAAAATCACGCACGTGCCGAGAGACACATATTTCCCCTGCGTGTTGCGTGCAGGTAAGTACGTGTCTCTGGTACGTGTGGGACACGTGTGTTCTACGTGTGCTATCCGCGATAGCACACGTAGAATCGGTAATTATTATACTCACCTGGTCCTTCCTGCTGTCCGCGCTGCTGTCCGTGGTGCTGATCTTCGGTCTCCAGCCCTCCCGTCTCCCCGCTGCTGCTGTTGCCAGGCAGTGAAGTGAATATTCTATGAGGTTAATGAGCGGCGGTCGGCAGCAAGAGGCAGCAGTGGCAGAGACAGGAGGGCTGGAGAAGGTGAGTAAATGTTTTGTTTATTTTTCACTGACACGTGTGTTTTCTCCGGCGCGTGTCACACGGGACCGCATCCACACTACACCCGTGTGGTACGGGTGCGGGCCGTGTAACACCCGTCCTGCGGGATAAAACACTGACATGTTAGCGCTTTGAAAAACGCACACACGTACAAACGCACACGGGCACACGTTCCGTGTGGTTTTACGTGTGTGTGCCTACTACAATAGAGTAGCATTGCTTAACGTGCCGCCGGTACGTGTAAAAAATGACAAACACGTGCCGGCGGCACGGATGTGTGTCGCAGGCCTTAAGTGCATGTTCCCTGCAGCTTCTGAATGGTCCACCGGACAAGCAGCAGATTTTATGTAGCTGACCTCTATTCTAGGTCATGAAAGGGGTCCCAGACAGGGACCTTCCTGGATTTGATGGTCATCTGCCCCTACAGGCTCTGGCTAATCGAGCAGCCTTTCAGAGAATGTATCATTAGAAATTACCTAATGTTTAAACTGAGATTTTATATTAAATGTATTATTTAAAAAAATTTGATGTTTTTTGTCTTTTTTCAGTTTTCTATTTCAGCATCTATATTAACAAATCTCAGAAACCTTACAATTTACACACTCGCCACTGCACAACAATGTGAGATATACTTCATGTTCTATACAGATGATTTTCAGCAGACTCATTACCATCACAGATAGGATCATAATGAAAAGTAACACCTTTATACACAGTATAAATGACCTTTGCCCACTGGCCTAGTGTATTGCTTAGTAGTGATAAGCGAGCACTACCATGTTTGAGTGCTCTGTACTCGTAACAAGTAGTTGGATGCTCGGATGGGTGCAAGTCAAGTACCAGCGTATCATGGGAGTTAATTAAATCTTCAGGAAAATACTTCCATTACACTCAGTACATGAATCGAGCCCATCTGAGCGTCCAACGGCTCGTTACGATTTTTGCGCTCCCGAGCATGGTAATGCTCACTTATCACTAGAAGTTACAAGTACTGAGCACCCACACATAGTAGTGCTTGCTCATCACTTGAAGTTATGAGTATCAAGTACTCGATCATGGTAGTGCTCACTCTTCACTAGACGTTAGGGGTACTTTGCACGCTGCGACATCGCTAGCCGATGCTAGCGATGCCGAGTGCGATAGCACCCGGCTCCGTTGCACATTCGATATCTTGTGATAGCTGTCGTAGCGAACATTATCGCTACGACAGCTTCACACGCACTTACCTGCCCTGCGACGTCGCTCTCGCCGGCGACCCGCCTCCTTCCTAAGGGGGCGGGTCGTGCGGCGTCACAGCGATGTCACACGGCAGGCGGCCAATAGAAGCGGAGGGGCGGAGATGAGCGGGATGTAACATCCCGCCCACCTCCTTCCTTCCACATAGCTGGTGGAGGCAGGTAAGGAGATGTTCCTCTCTCCTGCGGCTTCACACACAGCGATGTGTGCTGCTGCAGGACCAAGGAACAACATCGTATCTCCTATTGGTGCGACATTATGAAAATGACCGACGCTACACAGATCACTGATTTACGACGCTTTTGCGATCATTTATCGGCGCATCTAGGCTTTACACGTTGCGACGTCGTTACCAGCGCCGGATGTGCGTCACTTTCGATTTGACCCCAACGATATCACAGTAGCGATGTCGCAACGTGCAAAGTACCCCTTAGGAGCACCCGAGCATGGAAGTGCTCGCTAATCACTAGAAGTTACAAGTACCAAGCACCCGAGCATGATAGTGATCACTCATTAGAAGTTACAAGTACCGAGCAACCGAACATGGTAGTGCTCGTTCATCACTAGGTACGAGTACAGAGCCCCTGAGCATTGTAGTGCTCGCTTATCACTAGCTACAAAGACAGAGCACGCAAGCATGGTCGTGCTCGTTCATCACTAGTTATGAGTACAGAGCCCCTGAGCATGGTAGTGCTCGCTCATCAATAGAAGTTACGAGTATTGAGCACCCGAGCATGGTAGTGTTCACTCATCACTAGAAATTAGAAGTACTGAGTACCGTGCATGGTAGTGTTCACTCATCACTAGAGGTTATGATTACCAAGCACCCAAATTACTAATACTATTCCTTAGTGGTCAGTGTGAAAATTGTAAGATTTCTTTATTTTTTTTTACATAAAGATAAAGATTTAAAGATAATCATATGAAAAATAAAATAAACATTAACATAAAAAAACTTATTTAAGAAGTATGTCATTTTCTGTTGTCACATTCCCTTCTTAGTGATAAACGGGTCAAAGTGTTTTGAGCTCACAGAGGCATTGCTCATAAAGAACAGCAATTAGCAACTTGAAAATGGAATTCTAATCCCATGGATTATGTTCACTAGAATAGAGAGTAGCCCTTGCCCCGTACAGAGACTGTGAAATGAATATTAAGGATGAATTAAATTCATTTTGAATTTCTCAAAATTTGCTGAATATTTGGAAATTTTGTTTCTGTGAATGCACCCTTTTCTAGATTCTTATGGGCCAGGAAGAGATTGGAAAACAATCAAAATGTATAGTTATCTGTGCCGTCACTGGCTTTTTGGCTCCTTGCTTCGCTCAAGCACAGTTCTGGTCTTCATTCTTCACTGGACTCAACACGTTTTGACCTCCCCCTTTGTGGGTCGCACTGTCCTGTGTGAACACAAGGGGGACACCTATCATGATATCAGAACATGCATGGAAGTGTTGCTCAGGGAATCCAACAGGCCATGTGCAAAGGACGACTGTAAAGAGGCATCTCGGGTTATCCAACAGACCATGTGCAAAGGACAAAAGCAAAGAGGCAGCTCAGGGAATCCAACAGGCCATATGCAAAGGACGACTGTAAAGAGGCATCTCAGGGAATACAACAGGCCATGTGCAAAGGACGACAGCAAAGAGGCAGCTCAGAGAATCCAACAGGCCATGTGCAAAGGACGACAGCAAAGAGGTAGCTCAGGGAACCCAACAGGCCATGTGCAAAGGACAAAAAGCAAAGAGGCAGCTCAGGAATCCAACAGTGCCGTTCTGGTCTTCATTCTTCGCTGGACTCAACACGTTTTGACCTCCCTTTTTGTGGGTCGCACTGTCCTGTGTGAACACAAGGGGGACACCTATCATGATATCAGAACATGCATGGAAGTGTTGCGTTTGAGGTGTGCAGTGAAAAATGGAGAGGAACAGCGACCCTAAAAACCACCAGAAAACTGATGGGGCGTTTCAGTTGCAGGATCAATTAAGGGATGAGGTGAATATGACCTTTCAATTGTTTTTAACCCCATTCCAGGTCCATTAGTTTATTCGACATGGTTAGGGGCCTCATAGCGTAATAATTGACTTTTTGTAATAGCATTTGATTTACATTAAATAATTTGGCACAAGTCAAATTTCCCGAACAAATTTGAGTGATTCTATCTGCCGAATTGAAAATTTTTAGATTTGTTCATCTCTAATGTATATATGTCCTGTATATACATAAATGGCTTAATTGTGGCTTGGATATTGTGCCAAGGGTCTATGTCACGTGCAGGACACACATGTGACATATGAGCATGAGATATGGCAGAAAAGAGCACAGCTGATAAACAATATAATGTGATCAGCAACAAATTAGAAGTTGTTTAATGGGATTAAATGGAACCAGGACAAAATGTTTAGACGCAAGTCTACACAAGAGACATGTGATTGTGATTATAGTGATTCTTACTGGAAACTTTCCAGACCTGCAAGAGGGAAAAGTGTTATCCAGACCTTGTAAAGTATTATTAGTGTTCTCTAATACTGCATATCTTCTGATAGTGCGGTTTACTAATAGTACATATACAGACATAAAAATGATCACATTTTATACAGAGAATTGTATTGTTGCATTGTAAAAGCAATGATTATGACATAGATCATAAGAATCCAGTAAAAAATAAGAATAGCATTCCTTAAAGGGTACCTGTCCTATCTTCAGAAAAAGCGGTCAACACCACTTATGACAATTATATGCCTTGTAATATGTATATTTTACCAGTTGTCCTCACTGCAGTCTCTGTAGTTTTTAGTTGCCTCTAAAATAGTAAATGGACAGTAGCTGCCATAATGTCTCTCTTACACAGCACACCCAGAGATTGAGTTTCTTTATAGCATCATAGACAGAAGCAGCATGGAAGATAGCACTGAGCTGAGTGGATGTGACTCCAGCACTTGAGTGAGGGTAAAATAGTTGATCTGCATATGTCTGCCTGTCTTTCACTGTGCTCCACACTTCTCCCCCCTCCATTGAACAGATTAGGAGTTGTAGCCAATGCTGTATACTGGGAACATGGGCAAAGATTTGTCAGTGAACAGAGTTTTTTTTTATGCCAGATTGCAACCCTAGACAAAGATTGATAGAACGGTGTCAATCCCTTTAAGGAATTGCAGTCAGTAAATAAGAATACACAGAAGGTTTTAAGCTGGGTTTACACACTGCAACATCGCAAAGGACATCGCTGTAACGTCACCGGTTTGGTGACGCAATAGCGACCTCCCTAAGTCTCTGCTAAGTCTCTGGTGAGTGTTCAAACAGGCAAACCTGGCCAACAACGCAACAGCGATCCGGACCTGCAGAGCGACCTAGCTGGTTGTTGGGGACGTTGATAAGCAGCCTTTTGAAAGGGAAGTTGCTAACAAAGTCGCTGCAAAGTCTTCACACACTGAAACTTCATGCTGCACAGCGGGAAACAAAGGACCTAGGAATGGTCCTGAACGATTTGTAACGATTACAACTTTACAGCAGGGGCCGGGTCGCTGATAGGTTTCACACACTGCAACATCGCAAACAACATCGCTATTGCGTCACAAAACCGGTGACGTTACAGCGATGTCGTTTGAGATGTTGCAGTGTGTAAACCCAGCTTTACATTGCATGACCAAAGCTGTATTGAAAGACCCACATGGAAGATAGGGGGAGGGAAGTGTGTGTGTCCTCTTCTTCATCAGTATCCAAACTGCTCAATATAAAATACTCTGTCGAGCCTGCGGCAGTCCAGCATGGACATACTTTCTCATCTCAAAGTCAGGCAGTTCTTGACATGCTAAGTAGCGTTCTTTAAGCAATTAATAAGCCTCATAGATGGCCTGAAATAGTCTATAAAGCACTGAATAGTGCAACTAGCTGTTCCTGAGTACAGTCCTTCAATTCAAGTTTCAGGGAATCCAACAGGCTATGTGCAAAGGACAAAAGCAAAGAGTCAGCTCAGGGAATCCAACAGGCTATGTGCAAAGGACAAAAGCAAAGAGCCAGGTCAGGGAATCCAACAGGCTATGTGCAAAGGACGACAGCAAAGAGGCAGCTCAGGGAATCCAACAGGCCATGTGCAAAGGACGACTGCAAAGAGGCAGCTCAGGGAATCCCAACAGGCCATGTGTAAAGGACAAAAGCAAAGAGCCAGGTCAGGGAATCCAACAGGCCATGTGCAAAGGACGACAGCAAAGAGGCAGCTCAGGGAATCCAACAGGCCATGTGCAAAGGACGACAGCAAAGAGGCAGCTCAGGGAATCCAACAGGCCATGTGCAAAGGACGACTGCAAAGAGGCAGCTCAGGGAATCCCAACAGGCCATGTGCAAAGGACAAAAGCAAAGAGCCAGGTCAGGGAATCCAACAGGCCATGTGCAAAGGACGACAGCAAAGAGGCCGCTCAGGGAATCCAACAGGCCATGTGCAAAGGACGACAGCAAAGAGGCAGCTCAGGGAATCCAACAGGCCATGTGCAAAGGACGACAGCAAAGAGAAAGCTCAGGGAATCCAACAAGCAATGTGCAAAGGACAACTGCAAAGAAGCAGCTCAGGGAATCCAACAGGCCATGTGCAAAGGACGACTGTAAAGAGGCATCTCAGGGAATATAACAGGCCATGTGCAAAGGACAAAAGCAAAGAGGCAGCTGAGGGAACCCAACAGGCCATGTGCAAAGGACGACTGTAAAGAGGCATCTCAGGGAATCCAACAGACCATGTGCAAAGGACAACTGTAAAGAGGCATCTCAGGGAATCCAACAGACCATGTGCAAAGGACGACTGCAAAGAAGCAGCTCAGGGAATCCCAACAGGCTATGTGCAAAGGACAAAAAGCAAAGAGGCAGCTCAGGGAATCCAACAGGCCATGTGCAAAGGACAACAGCAAAGAGGCAGCCCAGGGAACCCTACAGGCCATGTGCAAAAGACGACTGCAAAGAGAAAGCTCAGGGAATCCAACAGGCAATATGCAAAGGACGACTGCAAAGAGTAAGCTCAGGGAATCCAACAAGCAATGTGCAAAGGACAACTGCAAAGAAGCAGCTCAGGGAATCCAACAGGCCATGTGCAAAGGACAAAAGCAAAGAGGCAGCTCAGGGAATCCAACAGGCCATGTGCAAAGGACGACTGTAAAGAGGCATCTCAGGGAATCCAACAGGCAATGTGCAAAGGACGGCTGTAAAGAGGCATCTCAGGGAATCCAACAGGCCATGTGCAAAGGACGACAGCAAAGAGGTAGCTCAGGGAACCCAACAGGCCATGTGCAAAGGACGACAGAAAAGAGGCAGCTGAGGGAACCCAACAGGCCATGTGTAAAGGACAACTGCAAAGAGAAAGCTCAGGGAATCCAACAAGCAATGTGCAAAGGACGACTGCAAAGAAGCAGCTCAGGAAATCCAACAGGCCATGTGCAAAGGACGACTGTAAAGAGGCATCTCAGGTTATCCAACAGACCATGTGCAAAGGACAAAATCAAAGAGGCAGCTCAGGGAATCCAACAGGCCATGTGCAAAGGACGACTGTAAAGAGGCATCTCAGGGAATACAACAGGCCATGTGCAAAGGACAAAAGCAAAGAGGCAGCTCAGAGAATCCAACAGGCCATGTGCAAAGGACGACAGCAAAGAGGCAGCTGAGGGAACCCAACAGGCCATGTGCAAAGGACAACTGTAAAGAGGCATCTCAGGGAATCCAACAGGCCATGTGCAAAGGACGACAGCAAAGAGGTAGCTCAGGGAACCCAACAGGCCATGTGCAAAGGACAAAAAGCAAAGAGGCAGCTCAGAGAATCCAACAGTGCCGTTCTGGTCTTCATTCTTCGCTGGACTCAACACGTTTTGACCTCCCTTTTTGTGGGTCGCACTGTCCTGTGTGAACACAAGGGGGACACCTATCATGATATCAGAACATGCATGGAAGTGTTGCGTTTGAGGTGTGCAGTGAAAAATGGAGAGGAACAGCGACCCTAAAAACTACCGGAAAACTGATGGGGCATTTCAGTTGCAGGATCAATTAAGGGGTGAGGTGAATATGACTTTTCAATTGTTTTTAACCCCATTCCAGGTCCATTAGTTTATTTGACATGGTTAGGGGCCTCATAGCGTAATAATTGACTTTTTGTAATAGCATTTGATTTACATTAAATAATTTGGGACAAGTCAAATTTCTCGACCAAATTTGAGTTAATCTATCTGCCAAATTGAAAATTTGGTAAATTTGGTAATCTCTAATGAATATATGTCCTGTATATACATAAATGGCTTAATTGTGGCTTGGATACTGTGCCAGGGGGCTATGTCACGTGCAGGACACACATGTGACATATGAGCATGAGATATAGCAGAAAAGAGCACAGCTGATAAACAATATAATGTGATCAGCAACAAATTAGATGTTTAATGGGATTAAATGGAACCAGGACAAAATGTTTAGACGCAAGTCTACACAAGAGACATGTGATTGTGATTATAGTGATTCTTACTGGAAACTTTCCAGACCTGCAAGAGGGAAAAGTGTTAGGCTGCTTTCACACATCTGGTTTTTCCTGTGTGGCACAATCCAGCGCTTTGCAGAAAAACCGCAACCGTTTTTTTTTTCTGCCGGTTGCATTTTTTTTTGCATAGACTTTCATTACCGTATTGTGCCGCATGGGCTTGCGTTCGGTCCGGTTCTTGCCGCATGCGGCAGATTTAGGCGATGCGGCGGCCGGTTGGAACGCTGCCTGGCACGTTTTTTGTCCATCAAAAAAAAACGCATCGCACCGCATCCGGACAACGCGGCGCCATTTGCAATGCATGCCTATGGACGCCACATGCGGCGTCCTGCGGCAAACACCGCATCCGGCCGCCGCATGCATTTCTTTCCACTGCGCATGCTCAGTATCGTGCCGCAAGCGGCAAAAACCGGACGGGCCGCATGTCAAAAATTTATGCAAAGGCTGCGGTATTGTCGTCGCATCCGTTGCATAGGTTTTAGAGCCAGATTAGCCGCACTGCTAAAACCGGAGGTGTGAAAGCAGCCTTATCCAGACATTGTAAAGAATTATTAGTGTTCTCTAATACTGCATATCTTCTGATAGTGCGGTTTACTAATAGTACATATACAGACATTAAAATGATCATATTTTATACAAAGAATTGTATTGTTGTATTGTAAAAGCAATGATTATGACATAGGTCACAGGAATCCAGTAAAAAATATGAATAGCATTCCTTAAAAGGTACATGTCCTATCTTCAGAATAAGCGGTCAACACCACTTATCGCAATTATATGGCTTGTAATATGCATATTTCACCAGTTTTCCTCACTGCAGTCTCTGTAGTTTTCAGATGTCTCCAAAATAGTAAATGGTAAAGAGGCATCTCAGGGAATCCAACAGGCCATGTGCAAAGGACGACTGCAAAGAGGTAGCTCAGGGAACCCAACAGGCCATGTGCAAAGGATGACAGCAAAGAGGTAGCTCAGGGAACCCAACAGGCCATGTGCAAATGACGACTGCAAAGAGGTAGCTCAGGGAACCCAACAGGCCATGTGCAAAGGACAAAAAGCAAAGAGGCAGCTCAGAGAATCCAACAGGCCATGTGCAAAGGACAAAAAGCAAAGAGGTAGCTCAGGGAACCCAACAGGCCATGTGCAAAGGACAAAAAGCAAAGAGGCAGCTCAGAGAATCCAACAGGCCATGTGCAAACGACGACAGCAAAGAGGCAGCTCAGGGAACCCAACAGGCCATGTGCAAAGGACGACAGCAAAAGGTAGCTCAGGGAACCCAACAGGCCATGTGCAAAGGACAAAAAGCAAAGAGGCAGGTCAGAGAATCCAACAGGCCATGTGCAAAGGACGACTGCAAAGAAGCAGCTAAGGGAATTCAAGAAATCATGTGCAGAGGACGACTGCAAAGAATCAGTTCAGGAAATCCAACAGGCCATGTGCAGAGGACGACTGCAAAGAGGCAGCTAAAGGAATCCGATAAACCATGTGCAAAGGACGACTGCAAAGAGGCGCAAAGCTGCTTATTCTGTGATGGGGAACTTTGACTAATACCAAATTTGTATACAAGTTGTGGGAATGACCTTAGTGCAGAAAGTGGCTACACCTCTATGGTAAACTTCACACAGATAAAATAACACCATAACCCATAACTCTCTTGCTTTTTTAAGAACTGGCCAGATGTTGCCATCATTAAAGGAATAAATCCCTTTCTCACCCCAAAACTCAAATTATACTGCTTATGCAGTCATAAAAAGGACTAAGCCTTATAAAAATAATACCTTTCGGATAGCTTTCACTTTCTTAGTTCTATAGGCAAAGCATTTTACTACTTAAGCAAATAAGGGTGCTTGGCGCACCCTTGGCTTGGCCAAGAAATGAGTGCCCCATCCTCCCCTCTCAATTAACATGCCTACTTCTTCCCTTTATGATGAGAGATGTCTCACTTGCCTAGCACAAGGTGGTCATGTTCTTGCGCACTGACACTGCAGGAATGCAGAAGATCGCACTCACATCCCTCTCTCTCTCATGTCTATATTGGCTATACTTCCATGTGTATCACAGTAGCAAGACAGGAGAAAGAAATGTCTCTTGGTTTCTTACCTGTTTCCAAAAAGTGACAACAGCAAATTACAGCCATAACTCCTCCCGGAAAGGTTGTCCCTGTCAGCTATATTTCCATACATAAAGGATAAATCTGCTGGGCTATGCATCGATAAATTGCGCACTCGAATATTGCTGCAATAAGCAAATACAGGTGTTAATCCTTATAGATTGCCATTTCCAAAAAAAAAATCAAGGGGAGAAACAGATTTTACAAAAAAAGACCCATCCTAACGGGATTATGCAGCATAACCTTTTCATAAGGCCTTTATATCCCGATTAAGAGATGTGTTAAAAACCTGAGAATAACTGAGCTTTTTATCAATAATTATTGATTTTACATAAAAAAGTGTCCTGCAGCAACGTTATCTCAGTAGAGGAAATAATTGCACATCACCAAGATGTGACATTTGTATCCAATTACTGCATCTAGGTGTTACTTTCACTCAAAGAGAAAAGCTACTATGTCTTGTTTATTCATTTGTATAGGATTTCAAATTAAAGGGGATCTTACATAATTGGTCCTAAGGTAGGGAATATTATAAAATATAGTTATGTCATTTACGTGCCCCTTAAATCCCCCAACACTGGTGCACCTCTGCCCTGGATGTCACTAAATTCATGATGTCCTGTCAGTCAGTAACCCGTCGTGTGAAACTAAAAGTTGTCTTCATGCAGTAAAGGTCAGAGGAAAAGTAGGTAGTGATGAGCGGACCCGTGGAAGTTCGCTTCGGAGGGGTCACTAGACTTTAGAGAAAGTTCTCCTCTGGACCCAGACGTGGTCTGAACCCTATTGGTAGTCACTAATTGGGCAATTCCGGTCTCCACCCACAGACAGACAGCCATAAACAGAACACTTTCGGGGAAAGGAAGGGTTTTTCTTTTTTTTTTTGAGCACACTATATCTCATCATGCTATTGTTACCCCCATTATGAGCTGTTCAAACACTGCAAGCGATTCATACTGGGCTTAGCACCGAGTATACCTGTCACAGTCTCCTATCTCCATCTAGACTCCTCATTTAAACGGCGTCTTATGGATTAATGTATCTGCTTTGAGCCCATGCCTATTTAGGTGTAATTCTTGGAGATTTCCCAGCAATCCTTGCTGTTGTTAGAATTAATTCTACACTGGCCATCCTGGTTGAAGGAGCTGCTGAGGAATTGCCCTGTGCTCATCCATATGCTACTTTGGAGTCTGTCTGCTGCCGTGAAGTTTGGTGTTTGTCTCCTTCTGTTTATCCCCTTGTCTGTCTTTCCTTGTCTCCATGTTTATTAGTGCAGTAGTGGGACTAGTGTCTCTCACCAGCCATCTCACTAGCCAGGGTGTTTGCAGGGCTAGTGAGGGATTAGGTATCTGGCTCGACAACGGGTTGAAACATCCCATATAGGGATGCTAGGGAGCTCAGGTAACAGATTGAGGTGAGTTCAGGAGGTATCCCCTCACCCCTCTCTCTAGCCATAAGGTCCACCAATGTTAAGGTGTCCCCAGTGTCCCCCCTTTGTGGTGTTTTTGTAGTGCGTCAGACGTCCATTGGTCTGAACATGCAGACATCTCCTACTCCATGCATGACAGTACCTGAGCACAGCGATGCTGGCTTGAATGGACAACATACGTAAAGCACCTGAACTCAGATTTTTTTGTAAAATCCATGTGCGGTACGATCACCAAACTTTACTGTTCGACTTCTCATCTCTAGAAGTAGGTGAAACCCACCTATTTCCGAGATATCATCTGACTGTTTGAGATGTATGGGGGTCCCCCACTCTCTCCTGACACATAATGTAGGTTAAGAGAGGGATCAGACTGTTGGAACGTCAATGGCCAATCCTCTTATTTAAAGGGGAGATAAGCCACTGGCAAAGGTTTTTGGCACTGGCTTTGTCCATTTTCCTCATTGAAATCACACGTCGCTCAGCTAAACAGAGCGTTCATATGTGTGGACGGGTGAGTAGAGATAGCGGTTTGCCAAATGATTGTTCTCTCGACGGCTACCTTGTGTAGGGTTTCTATAAAATAGTATATGATCCGCTGAGAGTGCTATATATGGGGCACATAGCGGAGTTTACCCCAGGCAATGTGTTGTGGCTGTACGATGGGAATACTCTTAGCCGACTTGAGCGTTTTAGCAGATGTTGACTAAAAGCAGCCACTTTTATAGAGCAAAACAAAGCAAAGCTTTCTTTCCACTGAACAAAAAGCCTTGTGTGACTGACAGCGTTATCTGATGAAGCTATCTGCTCGGGCAGGTGGGACTCCCTCCCCCATTGACACATGCTGTAACATATTTCATTCCAGAACTGCTACCTGTCACTTGCTTTTATTACTATTGACAACCAAACCTGGAGCTTTTTTTTTCCTTACAGCATTATAAGGTCAGAGGAATAAATTGTGTATATAATCGCATGATAGATTCTAAAGATAACACCATATAGGTGGGCTTGGATTTATAAGTAGTGGTCCGCGGGGTTATGCAGAATATTAATTGTTCATGCTTGTATTTCCAGTAGGTTTATGTTAGGAAAAAAATGGCATCTCTTCTATTTCTATAAAAGTCAGACTCATGACTTTATTATGGAGCTCTATGGGTGGTGGATTGTAAAGAATGATACTTATTGATGGCAATTTTTCATCAGATTTTCAATCACGTATCAAACTACCAAAATCAAAAAATACCATCAGAGACACAATATCATTTATTTCAACAATTTCATCTTGTACATCTCTGACAATTACCATAAAATACTTTGTACATATGCCACACAGAGTTTTGTCCGCATAGACGGGATAACATATGATGACTATAACAAATGACTCAAGCCTCCATGTATATTGGCTAAATATAGGCTACATTTATACACTAAATTATGGATTAGTCCTGCCCTTGACAAATTATATGACATTTAAAATAACATATAAAATACACATCAATACTAATGTACTTTATAGATAAATAGTAATTTTGAGAAGGTCAAGAGTTTGTAGAATTCCTCTCCATTCGAACTTTACAGTCTTTATGGCAGTGTCCAGACTTTGTGACCATCAACAATATGACTTCTTGTTTTACAGGTAACTGATGCTCAAATATCCAATCTGTCATTTATTTATAGGCTATTGGGATTATACATTGTTATGTTTTATAAAGCATTGAAATAGCAGACAGGATAGGATGTAAATTATACAATACCTACATGATCATTGTGGTTCCCATCACTTAAATCACTACTGGAAGTACAGGAGTCTGGTATCCCCTATTATAATGGAATATGCACGTCACCCTGTTAAAAGTCTTTTTAAAGTCAATGGGACTCATGGAGATAGTCAAGTACAGCTAATCCATTATTCTTGCAATCATCAATGGTGGGCCCCGTAGCGATCAAACAATAGTTACCTCTCCTGTGGATTGTATTAAGTACAAGGAACCTGTTAAAAGACAGAAAACACATTATACCAACTAACAGGGTTGTCTATTGTGTGATAGATCGGCCACAGTCACATTACATTCCGCCAGTGACCATTGGCCATCATTAGTGATAAGCAAATAATAACTATTCAGATTATTCGTAATTAGTGTTGAGCAGACCCGGATCCGCAAAATCCGGATCCGCACGGTTTGAGCGCCCGATCCGAGTCCGACCAGTACCCGGGATTCGGGGTGCACGATCCGGATCCTTTTTTTTTTTCTCTCTCTCTCGTCCCGGATCCGGCTCCCCATTGATTTACATGGCCACGGATTCCGGATCGGATCCGGACTTCGGTGACAACCCGATCCGGATCCGCCGGACCCATATTATGACCGATCCGCTCAACTCTATTCGTAATGAATCCCAAAGTACTATTTGTCACGAATAATGAACCAAGTCAAGTCAAAGGGAAACCCCAGAATTTTTCTGGGAAATCTCCAAGAAAAATGCTCAGGTTCCCCATTGACTTACATTAGGGTCGTTATTCATGACGAACCATACCATACCAGAATAGTACTTTGGGATTCATTACGAATAATTTGAACCTGAATAGTTAGTATTCACTCACCACTAACCATTATAATAATTTGACCATAGTGAATAGTGATGAGTGAACACTACCATGCTCGGGTGCTCAGTTCTCATAACGAGTAGGTCAAACACTCAGACAAGCTCGACTCGAGTACCAAGTGTAATGGAAAGCAATGGGAAACTCGAAGATTTTTCTGTAAGATCTTCCTGAAAAATGCTCGAGCCTCCCATTGACTTCCATTATGCGTGGTAGTCGAGTCGAGCCTGTCTGAGTATAAAGCGGGCTTTACATGTCGCGACATCAGTAACGATATATCGTCGGGGTCACGTCGTTAGTGACGCACATCCGGCGCTGTTACCGACATCGCAGCATGTAAACCCTAGGAGCGACGATCACCGATCGCAAAAACGTCAAAAATCATTGATCGGTGACACGTCGCTCCTTTTCATAATATCGCTGCTGCCGGTACGATGTTGTTTGTCATTCCTGCAGCACCACACATCGCTGTGTGTGACACCGCAGGAAAGACAAACATCCTCTACCTGCCTCCACCGACAATGCGGAAGGAAGGATGTGGGCGGGATGTTATGTCCCGCTCATCTCCGCCCCTCCGCTTCTATTGGCCGGCCGCTTAGTGACATCACGGTGACGTCGCTGTGACGCCGAACGCACCCCCCCTTGAAGGAGATATTGTTCGGCGGTCACAGCGACGTCGCCGAGCAGGTATGTGCGTGTGAAGCTGCCGTAGCGATAATGTTCGCTACGGCAGCAATAACCACATATTGCATGTGCGACGGGGGCGGGTGCTATCGCGCTCGACATCACTAGCAATTACTAGCGATGTCGCGGCATGTAAAGCCCGCCTAAGAGTTGATCGTATCGAGCACCGAGCACCCGAGCATGGTAGTAGTGCTCACTCATCACTAGTAGAGACACAACCTTTTGCAGCAACCATTGAATATTGCCTAACTTTTTCTAGCACTTTCCCTAAATAATGACCTTGCTCATACACTCACCTTTGATTTAACTCCATAACAGGAACAATGGTAATTGTCATTGCTCAGCTTTTTAAGATGTGTTCCTTGAATGTCATTATTTTATATATGAATGGAAATACCCCCTAGAGATGAATCTTTCATGTATTACTCAGCTTCAATCATCCGCTCACTTAAAACATTGCTTGGTTAGATCATTTCTTTGTTTAGCAGAATTTCGGTTGTCTCGGAGCAGTTTGTAGAGCCTAAGATGTGCCCATTGTCCTGCTCAAATGTATTCAATCTGCATTTCACAGCACACAGTTCTGCGCAGACAGATAGAAGGAGTTCAAACACAAGCAGATCTTCATGATCACATTTGCTGAATACCGGAGCTGTGGCTGCGTCTTCAAAATGACCTTTATTATCATAAGCATTCGTTACTTCTCCTGCTGGTGTATTTTTTATGGGAGCTGAGTGCAAAGTTAGCAGAAGGAATATTTTTTTAATGTTATCCTTAACTGGCCTCAGTCGGCAATCATGGAGAGACTGCTTCTCATGTTATAGCTTTTCAGATTGAAGCTATTGTATAATATTGTGGTTGTTTTTACTATATATTGTTTCCTATTAAAGGGAATCTGTCAGTAGGAATCCTTCTGAGACGTCAATATGGGCATGTAAGTAATAGGAAGCTGAATTAAATGACACCTGGATATGTACAATCTGATGTCTTATTCCAGAGAAATTCACGGTTTTCTTATATGTAAATGAGTTGTTCCAGGCTATGGGACGGACATTTATTTGTCTCCAGAGTTTACCTTAAAGGGAACCAATCATCAGGATTTTCGTGTATAAGCTGCAGCCAGTGCAGTACTGGCACTATCATGCACAGTGTGTACATACCATTGGGGTGCAGCTCGGGTGTTTAGGCAGTGAAATTCATCTTTATAAAGTTTGAAATTTCGTGCACTTTTTGATTGACGTGTGCACCTCTCTCCTAATGTCCGGGCGGGTTATGCAGGAGTTCCCCGCCCCCCACCAGCCTGTTCCTCCCTCTCTCCTGATGTCCGGGCGGGTTATGCACGTGTTCCCCGCCCCCCCGCGCCGCCTGTTCCTCCCTCCCTCCCTCTGCCTGTATGTAAATATCTAATCTTCAGAAACATGGCGCCGGAGTGGGCCTTGTAGATCGGATTCCACCTGCAACATGCTGCAATTGTTTTCTCGGTCCGATTAGGGCTGAGAAAAAAATTGTAGATGGGAAAGGCCCCATAGAGTAACATGGGTCCGAGTGGAACGCGATTTTTTATCGCATTCCACTCGGCACATTTTACTCACTGTGTATCCTAGCCGTTAGGGGGCAAGAAGGGGCGAGCAGATAGTGGCAGGTACATGTGTATATACAACACCAACTCTAAAATGATGAGATACAATACAAAATGTAAATGATGCAATGACTTAAAAATCTCTTATGGCCATTTTTTATTCATAATAGAGCATAAAAAACATCAGAAATTGTAAGTTAGATTTTTATTTTATTTTATTTTAAAAATGGCAGCAACACATCTCAAACCTGGGACAGGGTTAACAAAAGAATGTAAAAGAAGGTGGAATTAATGAAAAACAGCAGGAGGGTCAATTTGCAAAAAGTCACAATACTGTGTATGCAAATAGCACATCCTAGAGGCAGAGTCTCTCAGAAGCAAATATAGTCAGAGTTTTACCAATCTGTGAACAGCTGCATATACTGTATATAAATTGTGGAACAATTTCATTAAATGGTCCTTAACATAAAAAAGCAAAGACTTATCAACACAATCTATACTACATAACAATATCAACAAAAGATTGAGAGATTCTGCAAAAATCCATGTCCACAAGAGACAAGGCCGACAGTCAATTTTGTATGCTCGTGATCTATAGGCACTCAGATGGCACTGCATTTTAACCAGGCATGATTCAGTAGTGCAGATCACTACTGAATCATGTCTACATCCAGAAATCGTTGTCAGTGAAAACAGTTTGTCATCCAGTCAACAAATGCAAGTTAAGGCTCCATCATGAAAACAAGCCTTAGATTAACACAATCCAGTAATGCTGGGAGAAAGCTCATTTAGAATGGACTGAGGCAAAGTGGAAAAACTGTTCTGTAGTCGGGTGAATGAAAATGTTAAATTCTATATGGAACCCATGGATGCCGTGGTTTGTGGACATGAGAAGGGCCATCTAGCTTATTAGCAGCGTACAGTTTAAAAGCCTCCATCTCTGATGGTATGAGGGTGCCTTAGTTTATATGACATAGTCAGCCTACACCTCTTGAAAGGCATCATCAATGCTCAGCATTATATAGAGGTTTATATAGAGGATTTAGGACAACAAATGCTCCCATATAGATGACGTCTTCAGGGAAGTCCTTGCATATTTCAGCAAGACAATGCTAAACCACATACTGCCTCTATCACAACAGCAATGTTTCATAGAGGAAGAGTTTGGGTGATTGGTAGACATGGCCCTGTCACAACTTTTTTGAGATGTTTTATTGGCATCAATTTCTGAGTTAGTTTTTTCAAATGAATGGAAATATGGCTTACTTCAGCTTCTGATCTCTGATGATGAGCAGTTGACCATATATGTTCAGCTGTGACTAAAAATGTTGAGACTGACATCAATTTTGGCATTCATAAAGTTTGCTGCTTCAGTGTTTTTAAGTCTTGTAGTCATTTATTTTACTTGCTTATGTAGCACTATTAAGTTCCACAGTGTTTTACAGCTTAACACTACATTCTAAATTCCCTCAGTATTTATTATTCACCGCACATGTCAGCTGATCTGATTAGCAGACATGTGCAGCCAACAGGCATGGGTAGATCGAAGATCTGCGCCTATTAACTAGTTAGATCGTGCTCCCAAACTCTGACTAACATGCACCCGCGAGGATTGCGCCATTCCCCGCCCCCATGGGCACTCTCATGACGTGTTCACGGGTTGCCAACCAATGGATTTGTCATGACAGCGGGAGGTCAGCTGATGACCCCTGTCACTGTCCTGATCCACTTACTGTGGATGGCGGGGAGTAATAAAATTGATTAACACCCCCCCCCCCCAAAATAATTGTGCAATAGCACTTTCTTTGCAATTTCACCACAGTTGGATTTTTTTCCCCATTTTCCAGTAGTAGACGTGAGCCAGAATGAATGGAGGCATTCCAAAGTACAACTAGACCCACCAAAAACAGGCCCTCGTAAGGCTATATTGACAGAAAAATAAAAAAGTTGTGGCTCTTGGAGGAAGGGGAGGAAAAAAATGAAAACCGGAATATTATTGCCAGGGGGGTTATGAAAAGGTTAATAGTCTGAACCTATTGCTTGCTGAATGACTACAGTGCCACATGCAGAATCTAGTTTTTGACAATCGTTCAGACGGTATTCGGCATTATCCCAGGAGCTACGTTATATGAAGACAAAATCTGTGCTGTTATGAAGGCTTTGAAAGGATTTGTTACATTGAGCTCTCAGGTTTGCTCAATTCTTTTTACTTAGAAAAAATAAAATAAAAAAAATTATATATATATATATATATATATATATATAAAAAAAAATAGTATGTAAAAAGAAGACAAGGCACTTCAGTTCTAACGGGTTTTATGTCTTATTTTTCCAGTGGTTCTAACATCTAAATAAACACCCATGGCCTTTTCCAGTGCCCTTCAACTATGTTTGCAGAATTGAAGCACCCGCTAGTGACAGGGCGCATCCTCCCACGTTTCTAGTGCCACTTGAAATGACAGGAGGGTTGCATCAAAGCAGATCTTGCCTCCACACTTTGCCCTTTTAATGCTTAACATATTGTTATCTTTTCTACATGAAGAAGAAAGGAGGGCAGCCTGCCACGCTTATAAATAGTGCCTAGCATTTAATTACTCGGTTGGTCTGGGTGGGCTTGACGTGAGTTATAATTTTCCGCAGCGATATAAACAGTGTATGCCTTTATTCAGAACTAGAGATGCGTTGTAATGCTTCCCAGATGACCTTATTTTGTTACTGTTGGTGGCTTCTCCATGTTTTCCGCTGATTTGGTCACATTGTCCAAGTCACAGGTGGTAATTACACAGAGTGATGTTCTTGTCCAAGTCTTCTGGTGCATTATCATACATAAAAGTTCAGACACATATAGCATATGAGAGTTACATGTATTCCTTTAAATTACATTATTTATGTCTGAAAGGGGTGAAATACCCTACCAAAATATCACAAACTCTTTTGGATGCCACGAAAAAGGATATTACTAAGAGGCACAGACATTTGTAGTTACAGACTGAACCCTCTAGGATCACAATCTAAATTTTATAGTATATGTATGATATACTGTATCTCCCTTTTAATCTTTCTGGCATTGTTTCTTCAGTTCCCGTTCTCATCGTCACTTCTGTGAAATGGCTGTTGTACTATCAGAGTTGTTCTAGGCTGGTCCACCCAAGGCTATGTGCGCACAGTGCGTTTTTTGCACGTTTTTCGGGTGCGTTTTTGGCCTCAAAACTGCAGGACTTTGCTTCCCCAGCAAAGTCTATGAGTTTTCATTTTTGCTGTCCGCACACATCTGTTTTTTTTACCTGCGTTTTTGAGTTAAAAAAAAAAAATGGACATGTCGGTTCTTTCCTGCGTTTTTCTGCGTTTTCCCCCCATGCAATGCATTGGAAAAACGCAGCAAAACGCAGAGATCAAAAACGCAGCCAAAAACGCACCAAATCGCGGCAAAAACGCATGCGTTTTTTATGCGTTTTTTCGACGCAGGTGCGTTTTTGTGCGTTTTTAGCAGCCAAAAACGCACAAACGCAGCGTCAAAAAGACGCAGTGTGCGAACCTAGCCCAAGAGTGATTCCCTTCCACAGCATACCCACCTAAGATGATGGATCGCAAGGCTGCATCAGCTACTTGTCTAAGGATGCCACTAGGATGGTATTCCTCAACTCCAGTCCTCAAGAGCGACCAACAGATCATGTTTTCGGGATTTCAATAGTATAGCACAGGTGATGGGATTATCAACTGGCTAATGCTAAGGAAATCCAGAAAACATGATCTGTTGGTGGCTCTTGAGGACTGGAGTTGGGGAACACTGCGCTAGGAGTAGTTGCTAAGTCACTACTCATTTTTCTAGAATCCAACTGACCACCAGCAATGCTAGTTTTGTAGTATATATGGAGTTCATACTTGCAATATTACCAGAGAACTGGTTTTATATCACAATCCAAGTCCACTGTGCTAAATAGTTTGTTGTCATCTATTTTTGCAGGTGACACCAAACCATATAGTATAGTGCAGTCGATGGAAGAAGTTCTTAAGTTACAGGCTGACTTGGACAAACTGAATGTTTGGGCATCCACTTGGCAGATGTCGTTCAATGTGGAGAAATGTAAAGTTATGCACATGAACACTAATAATATGCCAGCATCATATGTTCTAGGGGGACTAAAACTAGGAGAGTCACTTGCAGAGAAGATTTTGGGTGTACTTGTAGGTAACAGAGCATGCAATGCCAAGAAGTGGCTTCTAAGGCCAGCAGAATATTGTCATGAAATTAAACAGGTATGAACTCGTGGGAGAATATAATACTACTACTTGGAAATACTACTACTGTAAGGATAAAAGCATGTCCTGGAGATAGAAAATACATACATATATACAAAGGAGGCATTGAGGATCTTGGTTATGATGAAAGATTAAGAGATTTAAATTTATTTACCATTGACAACAGATGTCTTAGAAGGAGACATGATTAAAGGAAATCTGTCAGCAGGTTTTTGATACCTCATTTGAGAGCAGCATGATGCAGGCTAAGAGATCCTGAATCCAATGATATATCACTTAGTTTACTGGGTACAGCAGTTGTGACACAATCAGAGTTTTTAAGTTTAGCAATGCAGCAGAGCTGAATAAGCTGCCCCTGCCCACACCAGGCTCTGCATGCAATGTCTGTAGTCAATGAGCTGCTAATTACAGATGGGTGCATGCCGGACTAGGACTCAGGCGCTGCTGTAGGTTATGTAGTCAAAGCAATGATATGGTCCTGGTGCTAAAAAGCATAGACCTAGATAAGAGAGGCATTGCTGAAATATGTATTTTAACCCCTACAGCATGTTGTTCAGATTACATAGCAAAAACCTGCTGACATATTCCCTTTAACTTGTACAAGTAGTCTCTTGATGAGTGACAGAAAAAGAGAAAGTGCTCTTTTTGATGTGGGCTCCCTGCACATATCAGCTGATCTGATCAGCCGACATGTGCAGCTAAGAGGTGCGGGTGGATCTCCTATTAACTAGGGAAATCACGTTGTCAAACTCTAACAGTGCGATCTAACATGCATCGGCAGGGAGTGCGTCATTCCCTGCTCCCATCAGCAGCCCCGTGACTTGATCATGGAGTGCTGATGGGTTGAAATGACAGCTGGGGGTCAGCTGATCACCCCTGTCAGTGTCATGATAGACTTCCTGTGAATGCTGGCAGAGCAGCGACATTCACAGGAAGTCCACCTCAGGACGCAAAAAATAAGCTATCACTGAGCCCCAGATCCCGAAATATGAGAACACTGTGGGTCGTGGAAAATATTGACAAATATGCAATTGGTAGGGGGGACAAATTTCAGAATTTTTAAACTATGCATGTTTGGTATCTACATACTAATAGTGACCGGGGAAATTATAATGTCAGGTCAGTTTTACCGTATAGTGAACATGGTAAATAAAAAAACATTAAAAAGAGACTTCTCCCCACCCCTCCCCAATATATTTCAGTAACCAGTGTCTGATCCATGATGCCTATGGTGCGGGCATTATGAATATACTGTGAGGTTCCCTTTAATACCTGATATACTTCAGTAACATCTAAATGTACACTTTCAATATGGAAAACAAGGGGAAATAATACAGTTCTATGTGCATAGTACTCGGAGGAAAATATTCAGTCTTCCCAGAGAACATGAATGTACACACTAATGAATGAGACTGATCCTTTGAAAGTAGGCCGGCAGCTTAGAGGCCATGGCTCCCAGACTACAAGTTTGCAGACTTGGCACGTCGTCCCTTTAAAAGGGGTCAGATATAAAAAATGTATAGTGCGGAGGTGTGCAATCCTTGCAGCCCTATTCCGTCTATATTTTATAAGCGCTTCCCTTTAAAGGGATCATCTTTTAACGTTTACTGAAGAGTTCAGAATGTTATACAGTAAAATGATGTCATATAAAGAGCATCAATCTAAAAATAACCCCGCACAAAAATAGCACTGCTCAGGGGATCGTAAATCAAAGTCATTTTTGGGATTGAAGATACTGGAATGTGGAGCACTTGGCACGGCGGTCTGAGCACTGATTGTGTATGTGCCGGACTCTAGAAAGTATATTGAAGTTGGCACAGTCTGCCGTTAAACAGATGATCTTGTAATCTGATTTAGCGTCCTGCTTGAAGAATGACTTTGCTCAAGGTCGTGTGGTCGTTGGTGAAACCCTATCCCAGTTCAGTGACCGTTTACCATGACCGCGGTGAGAGTGTTACAATGCTCCCAGTATAATAGAGCAGATTTTTGGGGAGAAACATAGTGAGTAAGTAGATATTGCTCAGAGGTCTCCAGCGTCTCTCTTCCCTGACACTGGAATTGTCAACACATTAGCAGCTACTGTGTAATTTATCCCGATCTCAGGAGAGTAATCCCACAGGATGAAATACGAGTGCACGCTACATCAAACCGAATCAGCAAGGGGCAACAGGTGCAGAACGAGAACACGACTCTGGCCAACAAAGCCATCCACATTTACTGCTTTTCCATTCTTTGCCCTGAAATATTCACCTGTCCAAAAGGCTTTTCATTGGGAGGCGATGACTACGCATTCCTACAGTCTTTTATGCCTGTCACAAAGAATATGACCCCAGCACGTGAATCACAACTGCAGAATGATATCTGAGATATGGGAAGGCCAATAATCTCTTCTCTTGCTAATAAGGATATATTGAAAAGTAAAGATACATGTGTTATCCACAACCTGAAAAAGCAGGATTTCACCCCACAAACTAATTATATGGACATGCAAAGAAAACTTATGCAAATTGAGCTAAAGTGCTTTGGACACATGGAAGCACTTCCCAAGTCTCTGTCACTCCAGCTCTGTTCCCCTCCCAGCAACCTCCTCTGCTTGACTGATAGCTCCTATGTAGTGTAACTTCAAAGGAGAAGGTGCTGGGCAGAAAACAGAGCCGTAGTGACAGAGGCTTGGATAATGATTCAACATGTCCAACGCACTACATATGGATATGGATTTAATGGCTTATTTCTCAGAAGGCAGGGATGGACTTTCCCCCTAAAGGTGTTTCTGGACTTGTCTTTGCAAGAGCTACATGTGCATAAAAATAGTTTACGAAATTCTGCTGATAGATTCACAATAAAGGAGTTCTATGGAAGAAGGTGTAATACCTTAAAGGGAACCTGTCACTTAAAAAAATGCTGTTAATTTACAGATATGGGGTTAATCTGCAGGTTAATAGCATTTTAAACCTCCTTGGGGCTGACACTTTGAGCCCAGCTTCAGGGAGGAAAAAAGTTTAATCCTTGGCTTCCAGTTATCAGAGTAGCACCAGCACAGGTTCAGTTACCCCTATGTGTAACTGCGCCCCTCACTGACTGACAGTAGGTTCTAATGCTGAGCTGCTGTCAGTCAGTGCGAGGGTGGGGTTATAGCCTCTGCCATCGATACACAGAGCGGTGACTGATACTGTGCCAACAGTGCTCCAATGACTGGAAGCTGAACGCTGCCGGGAGGATTTAAGTTCTTTTCATCCTGGCAGTGGAACTCAAAGTGCCGGCGATGGGCAAATTTACCCTCATTACCCTACAGATTAACCCCATATCTGCAAGTTAATAGTGTAATTTTCACATGACAGGTTCCCTTTAACCACCTAATTTACACACCTGTAACATATAGTCTGTTGCATATCTTGAAGATGATATCTGCAAAAAAAATGACAGAAGTGGGTCAGTGATCGGTTATGTCTCACCTATAGTGGTGCTGAATGAATCTGATATGTCAGTAAATTTCACACATTTGCTCCACAAACCCAAGCTGTGCGAGGTGAAAACTCCTCAGCAGTCGGAGCACTGGACATGTTCTGATACTCTTATTTAGTAAGGGATGAAATAATCAAGAAATAATTAGTTTGGAAAAATATTAAATATGTAGTAGTGTTAATATGACATTAATATGATTTTTGTGTGCTGTAAACTTTTTGTTAAAAAATCATTAAAAGTAGAATTGAATAAATATAGTAATATAGAAAAAAATGTGCTCACGGTGTTGTAGAAAACACATCACTTACTACCTTATTTTTGGCTGACTGATGGGATAGGATGGAGAATAGTGCAGGGAGGGGGTTCTTCATTTCTACAGTAGTCTCCTACAGCTGACAGTGCAGAGGGTTGCTGCTGCAGTCAGTTGTGATACAGCCAGACACAGAATTGTCAGCAGAAGGGGGGGAAATGATTTAGCTGCTGTGACACAAAAACATTCCTCATTTTGTAACTGAAATATGAAAAAACGCAATCATATTATCTATGATTCGTCACATCAATATTATTATTATTATTATTTATTTATTTATAGAGCACCATTAATTCCATGGTGCTGTACATGAGAAGAGGGTTATGTACAAAATACATTTACAAGTTACAGTAGACAGACTAGTACAGAGGGAAGAGGGTCCTACCCTTGCGGGCTTACATTCTATAGGATTATGGGGAGGAGACAGTAGGTGGGGTGTAGATTTGGCGGCAGCTCCGCACGGTGGTTGGGCGGCAGCTCCGCACAGTGGTCGGGCGGCAGTGAGTTCATTGTAGATTGTAGGCATTTCTAAACAGGTGGGTTTTCAGGTTCCGTTTGAAGTTTGCAAGGGTAGGGGATAGTCTGGCGTGTTGAGGCAGCGAGTTCCAAGAGACTGGGGATGCTCGGGAAAAGTCTTGGAGTCGGTTGCGTGAGGAGCGAATGAGAGAGAGGAGAGAAGGAGATCTTGGGAGGACCGGAGGTGACGTGTTGGAGTGTAGTGGGAGATTAGTTCAGAGATATAGGGAGGAGATAGATTATGCACAGCTTTGTAGGTCAGTGTTAGTAGTTTGAATTGGATACGGTGGAAGATTGGGAGCCAGTGGAGGGACATGCAGAGGGGAGAAGCGGGGTGGTATTGAGGAGAGAGTTGGATCAGTCGGGCAGCAGAGTTAAGGATGGACTGGAGAGGGGCGAGCATGTAAGCAGGGAGACCACAGATAAGGATGTTACAGTAGTCAAGGCGGGAGATTATGAGGGCATGCACTAGCATTTTAGTAGATTGCGAATTGAGGAAAGGGCGGATCAATACAAAATTATCACCATGATAAAATATTAAGTGTACTAAATTAGAGAGTGTTTTAGAAAAATTTGAATCTCTGATCCTGGATTTTCTGGATTCTTGATTTTAAAATGTTTATGTCATTACATACGTATCTATCTATCTGTCTAATCTATTTATCTATCTTTCTATTACTATGTTAATTCTTATCTATTTATCCATCTAATCTATTTATACAGCTATCCTATCTATCCTATATATCTATCTATTTATTTAGTTATCTATCGTCTTCCTATTTATCTATTTATCTAATCTATTTATCTATCTATCCTTCTATTACTATTTTATATCTTATCTGTTTATCTATTTAATCTATTTATATATACTACAGTTCAAAAGTTTGGGGTCACCCAAACAATTTTGTCTTTTCCATGAAAAATCATACTGTTATTTATTAAATGAGTTGTATAATAAATAGAAAATATAATCCAGCCATTGACGAGGTTATAAATAATAATTTTCTCTTCACACTTTGCTTTCGTCACAGAATGCTCTTTTGCAGCGATTACAGCTTTGCAGATCTTTGGCATTCTAGCTGTTAATTTGCGGAGGTAATCTGGAGATATTTCCCCCCATGCTTCCCACCTCCCACAAGTTGGATTGGCTTGATGGGCACTTTTTGCTTACCATGCGGTCAAGCTGCTCCCACTACAGCTCGATAGGGTTGAGATCTGGTGACTGGGCTGGCTGCTCCATTACAGATAGAATACCAGCTGCCTGCTTCTTCCCTAAATAGTTCATGCATAATTTGGAGGTGTGCTTTGGGTCATTGTCCTGTTGTAGCATGAAATTGGCTCCAATCAAGCGCTGTCCACAGGGTATGGCATGGCATTGCAAAATGGAGTGATAGTCTTCCTTATTCAAAATCCCTTTTACATTGTACAAATCTCCCACTTTACCAGCACCAAAGCAACCCCAGACCATCTCATTACCTCCACCATGCTTGACAGATGGAGTCAGGCACTCTTCCAGCATATTTTCAGTTGTTCTGCGTCTCACAAATGTTCTTCTGTGTGATCCAAACACCTCAAACTTTGATTCGTCTGTCCATAACACTTTTTTCCAATTTTCCTCTGTCCATTGTCTGTTCTTTTGCCCATATTAATCTTTTCCTTTTATTAGTCAATCTCAGATATGGCTTTTTCTTTGCCACTCTGCCCTGAAGGCCAGCATCCCGGAGTCGCCTCTTCACTGTTGACACTGGTGTTTTGCGGGTAGTATTTAATGAAGCTGCCAGTTGAGGACCTGTGAGGCATCGGTTTCTCAAACTAGAGACACTAATGTACTTCTCTTGTTGCTCTGTTGTGCAGCGCGGCCTCCCACTTCTCTCTCTACTCTGGTTAGAGCCTGTTTGTGCTCCCGTCTGAAGGGAGTAGTACACACTGTAGTGTAGTGGTAGTGTAGATATCCTATCTATGCTATCTATTTATCTATATATCCACTTATCTATCTATCTAGTTATCTATCATCTTCCTATCTATCTATCTATCTACCTATTTATCTAATCTATTTATTTATCTTTCTATTACTTATCTAATCTGCTTATCTATCTAATCTATTTAGCTATCCTATCTATCTATCTATCTATCCACTTATTTATCTATCTATTTATCAATCTATGTATCTACCTATCTATGTATTATCTATCATCAGTTTGGGTAAGTGTGAGTGCCCCAGACTTCACTGCCATACAGGAGGATTGGGGCAATGATGGAATCGAAGATTTTTAGCCAGACCCTCACTGGTGGCTTCAGATAATACAATTTCCATCGGATGGCATAAAAGGTTTTGCAGGCCATGTTTTTCAGGCTTGTTTGAAGCTCCCTGACTGGTGAATTTCCAGGCCCAAGTAGGTGTATTTGTCTGTTCCTGTTAGAGTGCAGCCGTTTAGGACAAATGAAGGATGCTGGTCAAATCTTCTTTTTCTCTTCTGGAACACCATGATGTTGGTTTTCTTTAGCTTGATCGGTAGTGCCCATGTGGAGCTGAATTTCTCCAAGATTTGTAGGTTGTCTTGGAGGCCTTTCTCGGTTGGTGACACCAGCAGTAGGTCATCTGCATAGAGCAAGAATTTCACCTGGGCATCATGGAGTGTGAGATCTGGAGCAGTTGAAGATTCTAGAGCAGTAGCCAGCTCATTGATGTAAATATTGAAGAGTGTTGGACTTAGGCTGCAGCCCTGTCTGACTCCTCGGCTCTGCTGGAAATAACCCGTTCTTCTACCGTTCACACTCACACTGCAGAGGTTCTTGGTGTAGGAGCTTTTGATGACATCGTAGGTCTTTCCTCCTATTCCGCTTTCCAGCAGTTTCAAGAACAAGCCCGGGTGCCACACTGAGTCAAAGGCCTTTTTAAAGTCTACAAAGCAGGCGTATATCTTCCCATGCTTTGTATTGTGGACGTGGCTCTGAATGAGACTGTGCAGGGTGTAGATGTGGTCCGTGGTGCGGTGGTTTGGCACGAACCCTGTTTGGCTTTTGCTCAGGACATTGTGCTCGGTAAGGAAACTGATGATCCTTTTGTTTAGGATGCTGTTAAACAGTTTTCCCAAGTTACTGCTGACACATTATGCCTCTGTAGTTGGCAGGGTCATACCTGTCCCCACTCTTGTGGATCGGTGTAATGAGTCCTTGTTTCCAGGTACGAGGGAAGTAACCATTACTCAGCACAATGTTGAACAGTTTAACCATTGCAGCTTGAATTTCTGGTGGGCTGTACTTCAACATCTCTGGGGGGATTCCATCCAGACCACTAGATTTTTTACACTTTATGGAAGTGATTTTCTCTGCAACTTCCTGTAATGTAATTGGTGTGTCTAGTGGGTTTTGGAAATTTTTGATTTTCTCCTCCATTGCCTTTAGTTTTGATGTTATGTTTTCCTGCTCTTGGCTTAGTCTTTCTTTTGGGATATCTTTGTAGAGGTCTCTGAAGTACTGGAGCCATATGTTGCCATTTTGGATATGGGGGTCATTCTTTTTCTTGCTTTTCGTGTCCATGTGGTTCCATATTTCCCAGAAGGAGTTGTCTTGGAGGGCGTCTTGGAGTTGGGTAAGTTTGGTAGAGATGTAGCTCTGCTTCTTCCTCCTGAGGATGGTTTTGTACTGCCTTTGTATGGTGTTTGGTGTCATAGGCTTCCCTCAGGTCTGGGTTGTTGGGGTCTCTGTGTTTATTGTTTGAGGCTGTTCTCAGGGTCTTTCGAACGGCTTTATACTCTTTGTCAAACCAACCATCGATCTGCTTTTCTTTTGGCCTCTTGTAGTTGACTTGTTTGAGGTCGGTCAGTTTGGCCATGGTGTGGAATATTTTGTTGAGGTCTTTTGCAGCTTGATTCACTCCTTCTGGGTTTGACTTATACTTGTAGCTGTAGAAGTTGTGGAGCATCTCCTGTATTTTGGGTCTGTTGGGAGCCTCTTTATATTTTATTTCTGACGTCTTGGACCATTTATAGGATGGAGGTCGGTTGTAGAGGCTGCTCTGCTGTGGCTTTTGTGTGGATGGTTTCTCTGTAGATTTCATGTACAGGAGAAGTTGGCTGTGGTCTGACAGGTGCATTTGTGGGGTGACTATGAAGGCGCTGAAATTTGCCGGGTCCATATCTGTAATGGCGTAGTCTACTACACTCCTTCCTACATGGGAGTTTAGTGTATATCTTCCCAGTGAGTCTCCCTTTGTACGTCCATTAAGAATATGAAGACCTAAACTTTTACATACGTTCAGGAGCTTTTTGCCACTTTTGTTGACTGTACTGTCATAGCTGTTTCTCTCTGAGTGTTCTGAGTCGTGACTGTCATTCTCTGCCCCAAATATGTAGATGTTTCCATCTGTGGTCAGAAAGTCTTTTTCTCTTCCTGTTCTTGCATTGAGGTCTCCAAAGATGAGAACTTTGCCCAGGACCTGATAATGGGTGGCTTCTTCTTGTAAGATCTCAAAGCTGTCTGGATTGAAGTAGGGGGACTCTGGCGGTGGTATATAGGTGGTGCAGAGGTAGATATCGGACTGAGAGGTGAGGATGGAGCTGCTGTTTCTGATCCATATGTGGCTGCCTCCTCTCTTCACTGGTGTGATGTACTGGTGGAGCTCTTCTTTATACATCCATCTATCTGTCCATCTATCTATCTATCTATCCATCCATCTATCCATTATCTTTCTATCCATCTATCTATCCATCGATCTATCTATCCCTCTATCTATCTATCCATCTATCCATCTATCTATCTATCCATCTATCCATCTACCTATCCATTATCTATCTATCCATCCCTCTATCTATCCCTCTATTTATCTATCCATCTATCCCTCTATCCATCCATCTATCTATTTATCTATCTATCTATCTATCTATCTATCTATCTATCTATCTTATCTATTTATGCATCTATCTATCTATCTATTATCTATCTATCCATCTATCTATCTATCCATCTATCTATCCATTATCTATCTATCTATCCCTCTATATATCCCTCTATTTATCTATCCATCTATCTATCTATCTATCCATCTATCCATCTATCTATCCATCTATCTATCCATTATCTATCTATCCCTCTATCTATCCCTCTATCTATCCCTCTATCTATCCCTCTATTTATCTATCCATCTATCCCTCGATCTATCTATCTATCTATCTATCTTATCTATCTATCTATCTATCTATCTATCTATCTATCTATCTATCTATCTTATCTATCCATCCATCTATCTATCCATCTATTATCTATCTATCTTTCTATCTATCCATCTATCTATCTATCCCTCTATCTATCTATCTATCTTATCTATCTATCCATCCATCTATCTATCCATCTATCCCTCGATCTATCTATCTATCTTATCTATCTATCTATCTATCTATCTATCCATCTATTATCTATCTATCTATCTATCTATCTTATCTATCCATCCATCTATCTATCTATCCATCTATTATCTATCTATCTATCTTTCTATCTATCCATCTATCTATCCCTCTATCTATCTATCTATCTATCTATCTTATCTATCTATCCATCCATCTATCTATCCATCTATTATCTATCTATCTTTCTATCTATCCATCTATCTATCTATCTATCTATCTTATCTATCTATCTTATCTATCTATCTATCTATCTATCTTATCTATCTATCCATCCATCTATCTATCCATCTATTATCTATCTATCTTTCTATCTGTCCATCTATCTATCTATCTATATATCTATCTTTCTATCTATCCATCTATCTATCCATTATCTATCTATCTATCCCTCTATCTATCTATGATTCTATCTATCTATCTATCCCTCTATCTATCTATGATTCTATCTATCTATCTATCTATCTATCTATCTATCTATCTATCTATCTATCTATCAATCTATCTATCTGTCTCTCTAGTACTATCTTATCTATATACATCAGTATATATCTTATCTTCTGTATCTTTTGACCTATCTATTACTATCTTATCTATATACATATTTCCATATTTCTTATCTATCTATCTTTATCATGAAAAATATTGTATTAATAACATAACCTGGTTAGCCATCTTTCCTGCCCCCGTGTGCCGGCTATCTAGGAATGTGCGATGTTGGAGGCTGCCGGTGGCTGCAGCTCGCAGTTTACATGTGTTTGGGCGGTTGCTTTGTATGCACAAATGATTGGAATTTTACATTTGACAGCATATTTCCCATTGCATCTCTGTAGTATTTAATTACTTTTCTATTTTTTTTCCTGTCCAACCTTCATCCTCTTCACATCTGTCAGGAGCAATATTTTGTCAGAATTTTCAGACTTGAGTGGTAAAGCTAATTTCGAATGAGGCAATTCTCTTTCTATGACATCTTTGGTGCATTTTCTTCCCAGTAACCAGTCTCCCTTCATTGTTCTCCCCCAGCCAATCAGACGATATTAAGACTTTGCCTGTGATAAGACAATGGATTTCTTTCTAGCTTGCCTTTATATGTCTACATATATTAGAGTAAAAAAAATAATAATTGCAAATTATTAGATTTTTCCATCTTTTTAATTGATTGAAAACATATCAATACTTGATTTAGTAGCAAACTGGAAATAATGCAAAAAAAATAACTTCAAATTTTATTTTGCCAAAGTCTCAGTTTAGTGCATTTTTTAATAATTTGCACCAGAATATTAAGAAGTTGTTGGATACATTGATATAAACCTGTTAAAATATTTTCCGGGGATAGGGTGCTGCCTGCGAGCGTATCTAAGCATGTTATGTACAATGCTCCCTGCGTGCACCTTGCTCCACTACATAATGGTATCTCTTTTTTTAGTAGCCGCAGAACAAGATAATATATAATACTTTGAGAAATGAATTCAGCCTACAAAATAAGCAAGTGTAGATATTATTTGCAAATGTGTGTGCACATAGCCGTAGGCTGGAGAAGGATATGCTCTCACCTTGGCTTCCACTTAACCCTGGAGCCACAATGCTCTGCTGAGTCCATCATACAACAGATGCCACCCGTGCCCAACAGTCCTCATTGACTTTTGATGAGGTCTGCCTTAGGAAAAGCTGTATAGAGTCAAAGCTATTCCTTTCACTCTGCTCCCCTTTGTCTACAGCTGAGCATAAAAAGCAGGAATAGAAAATGTGAAAGGGTTTCCATGTACTTTGTATTGTTGGAGACAAATAAATCTGCAGACAAAAACATTAGGATAATTTTATATAAGACTAATTTCACCTTTACTTAAAGACGTTATCCACTACTTTTACATTGATGGCCTATCTTTAGGATAGGTCATCAATGTCTGAACGGCCGGGGCCTAACTCCCCACACTCCCACCAATCATCGGTTATCTTGGTGCTGGAAGCTAGAAATACTCAGTTCCGGAGCTGTCCTGTCTTTTGATATTGGCCGCGTCCAGGTACTGCACATCTGCCTCCTATTGATTTGAACAGAAGATGGATGTGCAGTACACAGCCACGGCTGGAAATGCTCAGTTCCGAAGCTACCCTGTCTTCTGATATTGGCCGTGGTCAGGTACTTCGTATCTGCCTCCTATTGATTTGAACAGAAGATGGATGTATAGTACCCAGCCACGGCTGGAAATGCTCAGTTCCCGAAGCTGCCCTGTCTTCTGATATTAGTTGTGGCCAGGTACTGCATATCTGCCTCCTATTGATTTGAACAGAAGATGGATGGGCAGTACACAACTACGGCTGGATATGCTCAGCTCCGAAGGTGCCCTGTCTTCTGATATTGGCCGTGGCCAGGTACTGCATATCTGCCTCCTATTGATTTGAACAGAAGATGGATGTATAGTACCCAACCACGGCTGGAAATGCTCAGTTCCGAAACTGCCCTGTCTTCTGATATTGGCCGTGACCAGGTACTGCATATCTGCCTCCTATTGATTTGAACAGAAGATGGATGTATAGTACCCAACCACGGCTGGAAATGCTTAGTTCCGAAGCTGCCCTGTCTTCTGATATTAGTCGTGGCCAGGTACTGCATATCTGCCTCCTATTGATTTGAACAGAAGATAGATGTGCAGTACACATCTACGGCTGGATATGCTCAGTTCTGAAGCTGCCCTGTCTTCTGATATTAGTCGTGGCCAGGTACTGCATATCTGCCTCCTATTGATTTGAACAGGAGGTGGATGTGCAGAACCCGGGCATGGCCAGAAATGCTCAGTTGCAGGACTGCCCCGTCATCTAATAGCGGCCGCGACTAGGTAATGCAAATTTGCCTCCTGTTCAATTCAAGAGGAGGTGGATGTGCAGTACCTGGCTGCGGCCAGTATCAGAAGAAGAAGCAGCCCCAATACCACCGCAGACACAGAGAGCAGCTAATCGTCAGTGGTGTCAAGTGTCAGACCCCGACCAATCAGACATTGATGACCCATCCTAAGGGTAGGCCATCAATCTTAAAGTAGTGGACAACCCCTTTAACTCCCTTAACTCTAATCATTAAATTATTTTTTTAGGGATGCACCCAAACTGAAACCTTCATCAAAAAGCTTTTATTGCCAGTGAAAGATGCAGAATAACCCATGGTTGGACTATTACCGTACTGTTGGTTCTACGCTAATTATATCATCTATAAAAGAATATAAATGAGCAAGATCATAGTAGTTCAAGTTAATAATGAGGGGCATAGAATGAATTTACTTGGCGGCATAACTCGATTTCCACTCATTTTATGCCAGCGACGGCTTCTGTCTACAGACCCAAGTACAACAGTTGTTGCATTTTTTCTTTTGCTTTGTTCTTTTTTTTTTGTTAATGGCAGTGTATTTTAGTATAATGGCCAACATATCACTGCTCAGATCACATTCTGTAGCGAGAAAGAAAATAACAAGAGCTAGTATTGAGCCTCTTAACTTAGCGCATTGAACACGGTCCAAATGTCAACTTTACACAGCGTCGAGGTTTGTTGCCTACATTTGCAAGCTGTCTCTTAAAGGTGAGACATATGGACTCATAAGAAATGCAGAACGACAACCAGCAAGGCACAATATGACCTCGGCTGACTTCTTCTATCTCCAATTTCCTTGGCGAGGCCTAATCTTTTTCTGCACCAGCAGCCGTCACTCAAGCTGTGTATTGCCGTTGTCATGGTGATTCTGCATTTTAATCACCGCTCTCTCGCCTCATGTATTTAAGTATATGTAATAGCTTTCTCTTTGTGAAAATAATATGCGCTTTTTCTGCCGGCAGCAGAAAACCCATTAAATAATTTCAGGGAAGATTCACTGGTAAAGCATTTCTATGTCAGGCACATAGTCAGTACATCAGTACACCGGGGAAGAACTTTTATACAGTTGGCTATGAAATGTGTTCTCTAAACCCCTGTTTTATTCTATTTAATTATCTATTTTTCATAGAAATTAATGTGACAACCCGCCTTGAATCAACATTAAATATGTAAAGTGTGACATCTTTGTAATTTACTTTCATTGCCTTTGCCATTTTTGTTGTTTTCGTAACCATTTTGTTTTCAGTTTTTGCAATGTAAAAAATAACTTTGGTTACTACCTGGAACATTGTGGATGTTGATGGATTTGCTATTTGCAGGGGAAATATACGGTAATTTAAAGAAATGGGTGTCCTTATAATAAATGGGAAAGGTGGTACTGCCGGAGTGAGAGGAATCTGACGTCTATATGTCCGGATAGAGTTGCTCCCTTTAAGAGCATGATGTGGGTTTTTTGTGAATGTGTTGTGTGTCTAAATGCATCTATTCTATTCTACTCTATTTCTACTCTGATTGGGGTTTGCAGAAATCTATGCACATACTTGAGAAATAACACAAATCTGCCACGTATAGACGCGAAAGTGAAGACTTCAGTCCCAGACACAGGGTATCCCATTCAAACCGTACCACACGTAATGGTAAGCTATTAGTTTCTAGTAGTTAGTAGTGCCATAATATTACAGCATGGGATGGCATAGACATAGGCCACAACATACGGTAACACACTGCTTCACCAGCCTATATATACTAAAACTGGGGTTTTTCACTACTTTAACAACAATGGCCTATCCCTAGGTTAGGTCATCAATGTCTGATCAGTCACGGCCCGACACCCCGCATTCCAGCTGATCATCTGTTCTCGGTGCAGCAGGCGGCAGCAGACAGTCGGGAATGCTCAGTCCTAGAGCTGCCCTGTCTTCTGATAACAGCCGCATCTGGGTTCTGCATATCCACCTCCCATTCAGATCAATAGAGGGCAGCTGTTTAGTACCCGGCTGCAGCTGCTATCAGAGGGCGGGGCAGCTCTAGAACTGAACATTTCTGTCCGCTGTTGGGGCCGAGAACAGCTGATTGGTGCGGATACCGGGTGTCGGATGCCAACCAATCAGACAGTGATGACCTAGGATAGGCTATCAATGTTAAATTAATGGCCAACCCCTTTAATTACCAGAGAATGGTTGACCACTCAGATACTGCTGTGAGTGTTGACAACAGCATGTCAGTGGTTGTACAAAAACGAGGGGTTTCCTTATGTCCATTGGCAGGTTTTTTAAAATGTTTCTATTTGGAGTCTAACAATAACTCCAGGTTTCTTATGTACTGTTCTACCTACGGGTTGTGTTACAGTCGCCGAGGAGTGGTGAGCGTCCTGGGTTGGACCCATTGGGCCGTGCCCCGGACTCCCCTGAAGGAACAGACAAAAAAGACTGCTTGCACTCAGCCTCATCAACCTGACATGTGAACAGGCGCATAACTGAACATGACATAAAATACAAAAAAAAGACAGTTTGCGCTCTGATAATGCTAAAGTATAGAAACCATGAATGTGTGAACATGGACCTGCATTACTGCTAAGGAAAATCTAAGAAAAATGAGACATTTAGCATATAGAAATGGCCATTTGTATATCTGCCCAGTTGCCCCTTCACGGCATATCTCGTAACTGGGTACCTAACGCTATTCTGAAGCCTCTCTCTGGGTTAAAAACCTCCTGGGTATGGGCATGTAGGAACCTGCTATATAGAATGAGATTACCTGTGGCTACTGGGGGAGGGGTGCACGGTCAGAAGGTATGACCCTCTTGATATAGACAAAAAAGACTGCCTGCACTGAGCCTCATCAACCTGACGTGTGAACCTCATCAACCTCTTTTTTTTTTCTTTTTTTTGTATTTTATGTCATGTTCAGATATGCGCCTGTTCACACGTCAGGTTGATGAGGCTGAGTGCAGGCAGTCTTTTTTGTCTATATCAAGAGGGTCATACCTTCTGACCGTGCACCCCTCCCCCAGTAGCCACAGGTAATCTCATTCTATATAGCAGGTACCTACGTGCCCATACCCAGGAGGTTTTTAACCCAGAGAGAGGCTTCAGAACAGCGTTAGGTACCCAGTTACGAGATATGCCGTGAAGGGGCAACTGGGCAGATATACAAATGGCCATTTCTATATGCTAAATGTCTCATTTTTCTTAGATTTTCCTTAGCAGTAATGCAGGTCCATGTTCACACATTCATGGTTTCCATACTTAAGCATTATCAGAGCGCAAACTGTCTTTTTTTTGTATCCCCTGAAGGAACAACCAGCAGCGAAGACTATACAGGGATTGTGTGGTGCACCAATGGAGAGTCTAAATGCATGACTACCATGGACCAGTGGAGATAGTTTCTTACCGACGGGTAAAGTCTTTAATGTCTGGAGCTAGCGAACTCAGATGTGGCAGCAGAAAGATGGTGTCATAGACATGGCTGCAAAGTTGTGGCAGAACAGACTTGAAGGCTCAGAGGTGACAGCACAGACGTGAAGGCTCAAAGGTGACGTCACAGAGATGATGGCACAGATGTGATGGCACAGAGATGATGGCACAGATGAAGTGACACAGAAGTGATGGATCAGACGTGCTGGCACAGGGGAGATGACAAAGGGCAGGCTCTAGGATGAGACAAAGGTTAACAATGCTGGAACAACTACAAGGCAAACAGTACTAGACACAGTAGTATAACGGGACCTGAGAACTAGCAATGCACTAACTAGTAGGCAACATTGCTCATGCGCATCCTGTAGGGGGAGGCGGTCTTAAATACCTTTGGCAATAGGTGACCTCTGGGATCACTTCCAGGTAATGAAAGGCCGGCCCTTTAAGAAAGGTGGTGTGGCTACGCGCGCACACTACAGACACTCACAGAAGACCGGCGCATGGCCTAAAAGCAGGAGGAGGACGTGACAGACCCCAAGAAAGGAGAGGAGGCTGTGGATTCGCTGGGCAGGTGAGAGGAAGGACACCCCCACTGTAGCATGAAAGCGGGGATGTGCGGGGATACCATGCTAGAACTGGGCAGGTGAGAGGGAGGGCACCCCCACTGGATCCTGGAAGCGGGGATGTGCAGGAATACCATGCTAGGACTGGGCAGGTGAGAGTGCACTCCCGCCAGAGTCTGAGAGCAGGACCGGGCACTAAAGGTGGATATAGTAGGCTGCCTATCAGTGTAAAGTTCAGAGGCATAATACTGCAATTCAAATAGTGTATTATCAAAGGGCGTAAAACATCTTAATTTGTTACAAAAACTTTACACAACCCAGAGGTTGCACAAAAATTCAGTAACATTCATCATTTTTTTCCACACAAGGCCAGTATTAACAAATTGGGCACAAAGTGTTTAGAAAAAAAAATCCTAAGTAAAAAAAAATAACCCATTTTCCCTTACAAAGTGTTTTAGATTTAAAAACTATAAAAAAAGTAAATATAAATGATAATATCTAATCCATAATACCCTATATTAGGATATTGCCCTATATTATATTTAAAAAAAAAAAAATTCAAAGTCTTGTATAAGTTGCGGATTCCTTTTTGATTGAATGTATTCTGTGTCAGTCTCCTTATGCTCCTCTTATATCCTGATTTCCGAGCTGTTACGTCTTGTCACACAACTTTAATGTCTCACTCTAAGCGGCTAGATCTTTTACCATTGTGGCATCCTCCCCGGAGAAGCGTCTATAACTCATCCAAGCGATCAGGATGTTTTTGTCTTTCTTCTCCGTACACACCACAATTTACATAATCTAGTATGATGCTGAAAGCCTGCTATCTTGGCTTTGCTGAGCATGGCAGTTCATAAATGTTTTCTCTAGGCAAGATTGCCTTAATTCTTCATTGTCTGGGTAAAGCTTTCTAACAGATTGTATACTGAATAATGTAATAATTACCAGTTATAGCGGCTCTGGCAGCGTAAACACGTTCATAGAAATAAGAAACATGAAAGCACAGTCCTCCAGATCATTCATAAGTAGAATCAAAGGAATCTAACCAATTAGGCCGGATGATAGACGTACTCTAAATATGAAAATAGGAAAATATTTCCCGGAATCAATGGTCTCCAACCCGTGGCTCTCTAGCTCGGTGCCTATTTAAAGTAGGAATTCTGTATTAGCAGGAGAGCCAAAGGTGAAAAAACAGTGTCAAAGGGTTAAAATAGTTGGGTGAACTATGCAATTTGAGGTTTATTGATCAGTTAGAAGACACAGGTAGCAAAGATGTTATGGACCTTATAGAAAGCCACGGACCCACTTGGGGGGAGGGGCGACATGACCAAGGGGGAGGTAGGGAGTGATGGGTTAATAGGGACAGTGGTATATGCCTAATATGGCTTTGGGGGATGGTTTTAGCCGGGGAGGAAGAGGAGGAGCAGGGAAAGGGTTAGCTGGGAGAGGAAGGAGTTACCTCCTCTTCTGTTTCCGGACGCCGAACGATCCCCGCCCACCCTCCCTTTGTGTTGTCATGTGGGAGATGTTTTTGGGTAGTTGGGATACCTTTTGTCACAGTAGCGGTGGGGGTAGGTCTGGTCCAGAGGTTTGGAAGTGATTGGTGGCTGGACCGGGAGTCATTGTCTTGGTATGGTGGCTCTCGGTTTCCGGGATGTGGCAGGCACGGGGTTCTGCCAAAGTGTGGGGGTCAATCCGTGGGTGATTGGCACCTCGTCTCTGGGTCGGTGTGTTGCGGCCGGGGACAGGGGGAGTAGTAGTAGTGGACTGGGCCTACCCCGGGGGGTATTGTAAATGTTATTGTCTATTGTTACCGTTATGTGGTTGTTTTGGGTCGCCCGTTGGACGGCGTCCCTAAGGTACTAGTCTGTAAAACAATAGGCAATAAAAAGGCTGCTGTGGCCATTTGAACCAAGTCGCATGCAGTCCGTGTGTTTAATTTTAGAGGATAAGGGGGTTTGGTTACACAGACATCATGACCGGAGAATCCTCCCTCAGCTGGTCATAAGAACTTTAAAAAGACCCTTCTTCTCTAACCAGATTGGATATTACAGGAGTATTTCCAACTTAGAGAGTAAAGCGGGCTTTACACACTGCGACATCGCTAGTGATGTCGCAAGCGATAGTACCCGGCCACGTCGGTGGCGCGTCACGGGGTGATCGCTGCTGTAGCGAACAATCTCGCTACGGCAGCGTCAAACGCAATTACCTCTTCACCGACGACGCTGTGGCCACCGAACAATCTCTCAATTAAGGGGGAGGTTCGTTCGGCGTCACAGCGACGTCACTAAGCGGCCGCCCAATAGAAGCGGAGATGAGCGGCCGGAACATCCCGCCCACCTTCTTCCTTCGTCATTGGCGGCGGCCGCAGGTACGATGTTGTTCCTCGTTCCTGCGGTGTCACACATAGCGATGTGTGCTGCTGCAGTAACGACAAGCAACCTGCGTCCTGCAACAGCAATGATATTTGGGATTAGACCGACGTGTCAACGATCAATGATTAGGTGAGTATTTTTGATTGTTAATGGTCGTTCCTGTGTTTCACACGCAACAACGTCACTAACGAGGCCGGATTTGCGTCACGAATTCCGTGACCCCAACGGCATCTCGTTAGAGATGTTGTTGCGTGTAAAGTCCCCTTAAGGGTATGTTCACACATTGATCCAACCTTCTGGCAGAAAAATGCACCAAAAAAACATCTGGTTTTGGTCCGATTTTGGTGCGTTTTTCTTTTCCATGTATTTTTTTTTTTAGTGAAGTCAATGGCTGGAAGGGCTAAAAATCGCCCCAACAACACCAAAATCTGGTTTTAAGCATTTTTTCAGTGTGTTCATCAATACTGGTGTGGCCTAACGACATAGTGACAACATATAAGGCAATAAAGTATTGCAGCACATATGCACATTAAGATGCAATGTGGTCAAGGTGCGGTAAGAAACTCTAGCCATGTGGGTAGGATATCGAAAAACAATAGATCAGTTGACCATCCAATGCCGGATGAAAGAAAAAAAATTGATACCTCCTAGTCCAGCAGCAATCTTCTGTATTTAGCACTGTGTTCCCACTAGTGTGCTAGGATTATCATCTGGTGGGGGAAACCGACGACCACTGCAGCTAGTCAGTAGGCGTTGATCAGCTGCAGCGTTCACATGTTGTTTGAGCAGATGAAGCAATTGCACTGGTCCTGGAGGTATCAATTTAGCTTTTGAACTCCCCCTGGGCCAAATAATAATGTGTTTCTCCTGAACTAAACAACCTTTTATACCTTTGTTAACTGAGTTCAGGAATACTAATGTTACCTGAAGTGAAGACATAGTGATAACATATAAGGCTCTGGCTGTACAGCATTGCAATGCATTTGTAAATATAGATGCAGTGTAGTCCTGGTGTACTGGGATGCTCTCGCCATGTGGGTGCAGTTGACCCGCTGATGCCAGCTGCTTTAAGGTGCAGTCTCTGGTATATACCGTATAATCTGGAAACAGGGCTACAAATCTCCTTACGAAACCCTTGTCTAATTTGTGCTGAAGCATTCTTGCTCAGCATAGTCATTTGCGCTAAAGGGAACCTGTCACCACTTTTTTGGCCTATAAGCTGCAGCCACCACCACCGGGCTCTTACATACAGCATTCTAACATGCTGTATATGAGAGCCCAGGCCAGGGGTGTAACATAAAAAAACACTTTATAATACTTACCTAACGGTCGCACGGTGGGCCTTATGGGCGTCTCCGTTGTCCGGTGCCGGCGCCACCTCTTTCGGCCATCTTTGTCTTCTTTCTGAAGCCTGGGTGCATGACGTGTCTACGTCATACACACTCGCCGGTCCTGTGCAGGCGCACTGCAATACTTTGATATGCCCTGCTCAGGACCTGAATGCCGGTGAGGGTGTATGACGTCGGACCCGTCATGCACCGCGGCTAGAGAAAAAGGAGCACAAAGATGGCCAAAAGAGGCAGCACCGGACAACGGAGACGCCCATAAGGCCCACATATGGACCAGTGATCAGCGACACCCATCGGACCGGACCGCCCCCTAGGAGAGTATAATATAGGTGTTTTTTACATTATACATAGCGGCCTGGGCTCTTATATACAGTATTCTGGAATGGTGTATATAAGGGCTCACTGGTGCTGGCCGCAGCTTAAAAGGGAAAAACGTGGTGACAGGTTCCTTTTAAAGTATTTTTCTTCACTCATTTCTCATCTTCTTTTTGTCATTTCTTATTCAGCAATCAGTATATTTCCTCTAACAGGTTCCAGAAGGGGCAATGTGGCGTCTGTACCAGACTTTAAATCCTTACCTTGCTCTGAACAGTACTTACATTATTTTCCTTAAATGATTCTCCAAGTGTCTCTGTGGGAAAATAATGTCTGGTAAAAAATGAAAGTTCCCGATGAAGGTCTTTTGTACATTCTGTTGTCTTTTTAAATGGAAGTTTAAATCACATGCAGAATGATTGTGTAATCCATTTACAATAAGCTTCATTCACAGCAGCCTCTTTATGTCTGGACTTATAGATTTGGATTGATTCCACACTTTACACACTCTTACCCAAGCCACTGTGAGAGCCACCTTTATGGATGTACATACCTGGAAGAGCATGCTTTAAATGGAGATTTCAATTGGATGCATATAGTGGAATCCATACTGTACAGGGTTCCCCAAAAAAAGCAAACATATATAATGTGGTATAGGTTTTCTTTTATACTGGATACTATTTCATGAAATTTTGCAGCCTTCCAAGACATTCAATTTTTGGCTGGGTGTAAAATGGGAGGTAAAATGGGGACTTTTGGGCATTGGGCTAAGGAAGCCACATATACATCCTTAGGCCTCTTTCACACGTTCATGAAAAACCACACACGTTTTTCACGGACGGGTCAGAGGTGTGTTTGCCCTCCGTGAGCCGTGTTTATTGCCTATGTGTGTTCTCCGTGTGTTATCCGTGATAACACATGGAGAACGGGAACTTTCTACTCACCTGTCCCTGGCGTCGCTGTCCGTGGTGCTGAACTTCGGTCTCCAGTCCTGCCGACTCCCCACTGTTGCTGCTTCCGGCCGCAGTGAAGTGAATATTCAAGGAACATAATGAGCGGCGGTCGGCAGCAAGTGACAGCAGCGGCAGAGACAGGAGGGCTGGAGAAGGTGAGTAAAGTTTTGTTTTATTTCTCGCAGACACATGTCTTCTCTCCGGTGCGTGTCACACAGAACACATCCGTGTGGTCCGTTTGTGTTACGTATGACCCGTTTGCGTTCCGTGTGACACCCGTGATGCCGGAGAGAAAACGGACTTGTTGCCGTGAGAAACACAGGGACACACGTATGTACGGAACGGACACACGTTCCATGCGTAAATACATACGTGTATCCAAATCCATTGGAATACCTAGAGATGCTCAATTGGGTTTAGGTCAAGACTCTGGCTGGGCTAGTATGTGCATCCAAATCCATTGAAATACCTAGGTCTACGTGTGTACGTGTCTCCGGTACATGCGGAAACTGACCAAACACAAACAGGAGGCACGTACGTGTGAAAGAGGCCTTATTGTGTTTGTGAAGAGCTGTTATTTGCTAAGATGCTAAGAGGGCAATGTAAATGTGAACTTACATATCAGTGAAAATGATCTGCATTATCACTGCTCCGCTGAAGCCACCCAGGGACATGAGATCGATAGTGGTGTATCCTGTAGTCTTCAGATGAGCTCATTTATATAGGTTATAAATCAGACATGTTTGATTTTTTTTTTAAAGCAATACAGTACATCTGTTTTCTCTGCCAGTAAGAAGCAGTAGACAAGGATTTTGGCAGTGTCTTCCTTTTCTTTCCGGAAAGTGATGTATGTTTAGTGAAGAATAGGAAAGAAGGTCATGAGATCTTAGCCATTTCGAACCAGCAACAAAACCAACAATAACAAGATGTAGAAGCACACTTTTGAGCTAGTACAGCCATGAGCCTTCTTGGGAATGATGCAACACATTTTCCACACCTGGATTAGTAGATCCTCTGTCATGCCTACTTGCAGATCGTCTCCAGTTCCGTCAGGTTTTATGGTGAACGTTGGTGGACAGCCATTTTCAGGTCTCTCCAGAGATGCTCAATTGGGTTTAGGTCAGGACTCTGGCTGGGCTAGTCAAGAATGGTCACAGATTTGTTCTGAAGCCACTCATTTGTTATTTAGCTGTGTGCTTAGGGTCATTGTCTTGTTGGAAGGTGAACCTTCAGCCAAGTCTGAGATCCAGAGCACTCTGGAAGAGGTTTTCTTCCAGGATATTTGTGTACTTGGCCGCACTCATCTTTTCTTCAATTGCAACCAGTCGCTCTGTCCCTGCAGCTGAAAAGCACTCCTATAGCATGATGCTACCACCATCATGTTTCACTGTTGGGATTGTATTGGGTAGGTGATGAGCAGTGCCTGGTTTTCTCCACGCATACCGCTTAGAATTATCACCAAAAAGTTCTATCTTCATCTCATCAGACCAGAGAATCTTAGTTCTCAGAATCTGGGAGTCCTTCATGTGTTTTTTTTGCAAACTCTATGTGGGCTTTCATATGTCTTGCACTGAGCAGAGGCGTCCGTCGGGCCACTCTGCCATAAAGGCCCGACTGGTGGAGGGTTGCAGTGATAGTTGACTTTGTGGAACCTTCTCCCATCTCCTTACTGCATCTCTGGAGCTCAGCCACAGTGATCTTGGGGTTCTTCTTTACCTCTCTCACCAAGGCATTTCTCCCATGATTACTCAGTTTGGCTGAATGGCCAGGTCTAGAAAGAGTTCTGATGGTCTCAACCTTCTTCCATTTAAGGATTATAGAAGCCACTGTGCTCTTAGGATCCTAGAGTACTGCAGAAATTCTTTTGTAACCTTGGCCAGATCTGTGACTTGCCACAATTCTTTCTCTGAGCTTCTTGGGCAGTTCCTTTGACCTCATGATTCTCATTTGGTCTGACATGCACTGTAAGCTGTGAGGTCTTATATAGACAGGTGTGTGCTTTTCCAAATCAAGTCCTATCAGTTTAATTAAATACAGCTGGACTCCAATGAAGGAGTAGAACCATCACAAGGAGGATAATAAGGAAATGGAAAGCATGTGACTTAAATAGGAGTGCCTGAGCAAAGGGTCTGAATAATTATGACCATGTGATATTTCAGTTTTTCTTGTTTAATAAATTTGTAAAAAAAAAATCTACATTTCTGGGGGGGGGGGTTCTGTCAAGATGGGGTGCAGAGTGTTCATTAATAAGAAAACAATGTAACTTTTTTGGAATTTACCAAATGGCTGCAATGAAACAAAGAGTGAAAAATTTAAAGGGGTCTGAATACTTTCCGTATCCACTCTGTATGAACTTGGGTGCCATAACATATTACGTAGACATTCACATATTTGTTATCATGGGAAGGTACAAACCCAATAAACCTCTGTATGGTGGCTTCACCTTCAAGAACTCTGCAGGTCTCTGACATTTTTTTTACTGTCTTTCGATTTTTCTTTGGAGACACTACTCTAACATGCTCGGCCTCATTTACTTCACTTCACTGGACAGTAAAAGCCCCGTTACACGCTACGATATATCAGGCGATATGTCGTTGGGGTCACTGATTCCGTGACGCACATCCGACATCGTTTGACATGTAGCGTGTGACAGCTACGAACGACTGTTAACGAGCAAAAATACTCACGTTATCGTTGCTCGTTGACACGTCGTTCATTTTCAAAATATCAATCACATTCCTGGATGCAGGTTGTTCGTCGTTCCTGAGGCAGCCCACATCGCTCCATGTGACACCTCAGGAATGACGAACACAGCTTACCTGCGTCCCGCCGGCAATGAGGCAGGAAGGAGGTGGGCGGCATGTTACGCCCCGCTCATCTCCGCCTCTCCGCTTCTATTGGGCGGCCGCTGTGTGACGTCGCTGTGACGTCGAACGTCCCTCTACCTTCAGGAAGAGGATGTTCGCCGCCCACAGCGAGGTCATTCGGGAGGTAAGTATGTGTGACAGGGGTGACCACCTTTGTGCGACACGGGCAACAAACTGCCCGTAATGCACAAACGATGGGGGCAGGTGCGATCACACGATAAATCGACGCGTGTAATGGGACCTTAAGTAAAAAAGAGACCATGACAAGAAAAATAGATTCTTCCATACTGACAGATTCCACAGAGAATGAACCCTCATAAACCATCCATAAGGGCATGAAGGTTATAGGAAACAGAATAAAATGACACCTTGCTATCTGTGATACTATCTTATTGCAGAGAAATCCACATTTTTCATAATATATAAATGAGCAGTTAAGATCTTTTGGCCAGATACAGATCTCCCTAAGTATCTGTCTCCAGTGCGTATTTTAAATGAAAGTTGGTATTGCCAGAGTGAGACATGTAGATCAGGAGAGCAGACTGTCAGTCGTTACATGTCTCACACTGATAATGTCCATTTTTATTAATTTGACCTATTTTCTATGACCTACATACCTATATAGACTTCTTAGGAAGGTTGTTCCTACTGGCAGGTTGCCTTTAGGCACAGGTAGAGTGTGCAAGTTAGTGTTCTGCTAATGAGTTTATATTAGGTTTTATTATTATCTTTACCATTCACTTTTTGTTTTTCTACACATAATCTAAAATATTATATCTTTTGTACTTCGTTTTGTTAAAAATGGTATATTTCTATGACAAAAAATAGCTACTTTGATGATTCTTTATGTAACGTGAGAAAAATTATTACAGTGATATGATGGGAATCACCATGACATGAATGAGTGAAATATGAATTGCACTTGCGTGCCTAGTTAGCGAGCGATACCAAGTCCAAATGGCAGGATTCCCATCTGTTTTCTTAAGCATTGTCCTGGTTTGTTACACTTGATACATTTTTTCCAGCAACTGCACTTTAGCTTTGATGCTCATTCGTTGAGCATTAGACCCCAGGCAATGGCATACTAGCAATCTGCAGCTGTATTATAGACTATTCCAAGTATTAAGCGTGCTTAGGACCTTTGTTAAGATAACACTATGCATCCTCTTAGCAGGGTCAATCGTTACAAATTGGCTCAATGACTCAAAAAGCTTTGCCCGTTTCAGATTTCATCTATTATGGACATTGCTTTGCGTTAGTAACAAAAGAGTATTTTAATCTGGTTATTCACAAAAAGGCTATTCAACTTTAACAAGTATGTGACCAAGAAATGAATCTTTTACAGTAAAGCAAGTATGGTCATGGTGCTTTATAGAATTACACTTTAATGTTTAGAATGCGGGAAAATATACTTCAAAGCCATGTTTGTTAAAGAATATTTCTGCTTAGTTGTTTCTTAGGTATATCTGACTACTGGATTATTACCAAAATTGCCACTTTTAAAGGTTAACTACTCGGCTTCCTAGAGCCTTGACTAAAATCTGCCTAGTTTTTCAGGGTAAAAACCTCATAGAAGCTGTAGTGATGACAGAAATGAGTGTTAATCAACTTATTGTTCCCCTGACACCACCATGGCCGGCTCCAGATACCCCTAATGGTGAGGATGTCTGAGTCTTCTTTATGGGCCTGGTCCTGACCAGCCCTGATCTTATACCCTCTCCCCCAGGAGGTACCTGTACAAGAGTGGGATATAACCCACAGAAATAGACAAACAGGGGAAACCAAAATGTTGTCACACAGCATGCACACACAGAGGTATTGTGACACCTGCCTGAAACCACAGTCCCAGGATGGCAGATACGGGCAGTATAGGCGAGCGGCTCACTAAACAGGATTCCAAGAACCCTGAAACCCTTTTAACCCTTATACAGGGATTAGGAATTGCACAGGGCCCCGTAAATCACTCCCTGTGGAAGGCTGCAGTCCAGATGAGAGTAGTAGTCTGGCAAGGTCAAACCGGGAGATAAAGAACGGGGACAAAATCAGCAGACAAGGGCGTAGTCAGGAAATCAAGCAGAAGTCAAAAGTGAGGTACAAATACTGCAGGCAGGAGAGTAGTCAGAGAGCAGACAGGGATCAAAGTAGGAATCAATAATCAGAGTAGGGAGAAACAGAGTAGCAGGAATGCAATCTATATCTGGCAATGGCCAGCAGACAGAAGAGGAGATTAAAAGGGTGTGGTGTCTTCCTATTGACTGTAGCTGAATGGTGGTAACTTCAGTTGGAAGACAAGTATGTGTCTCTGTTCGCAACGTCAGAAATGTTACACTGGCCCTTCATGAATTAGACAAGCAATAGCATGCTGCCCTTACTTCTCGCGTTATATACCGGCTCCACCCAGCTCCTCGTATTTTAGTGGAGCTGGGATAACTTAGCAAAGAGTCAACATTTTTGTGCAGTCCGAGTTGCGGCAACATTTTGTAACTCTTCAAAGCAATTTTCTCCAGATGTGTGGCAAAATTGCTCTGATGAATCAGGTCGTAGTGGCTAAATGCTCGTAGTTTGAAGCATACCATGTAGTTTAATATACAACAGTTACTTAATTATCGGCAGGAAGGCATTAAAATGGGATGCCTCACAATTTATTTGAGAAAGTTGCTGTTGAATTAATGGACAGCATGTGTGGCTCTTTTCTGGCTAAGGCTTGGGTCAGATTTAAGAGTGAAAAATTGTCATCAGTATTGTTATCTACATTGTCATCTGCGTGTCCGTATTTATGGTATGTCTATGTGACATCTGTATTGTAAGGCTGCATGCCCACGATCAGTGTTCACAGCGTTTTGGATACAGCGTGTTTCAGGTGCGTCCAAAATGCTGCTTTGTACAGTTCAAGCACAGTGGATGGTATTTATAGAAATCCGATGCCCACTGTGCATGTACTGCCTACAGAGCAAACTGTCCTGTGGTGCAGCTTTCCGAGCCACAAACATGTCAGTTCTTTACTGCAGAGTCGCAAATGTCCTCCGCAGGGAGAACAGAAGAGAGAGCCCACAACTGCCCGAGCCCTGATTGTCGGCACGAACAGCTGAGGTCTCCTGCGTTCTCCTGCAGAGGAGACTTACGGCCCCACTGGTCAGGACCCGCAGCATCTAGGACGCAGCGGGTCCCAATCGTGGACACGTACCCGACTTTTTTTTTTATAAACAAAGTTCCTCTGTGCTAATGTGTTCTATTATGTAGCAAAATGTATGGATCAAAGAGGTTTTCTGTTTTGAACTTTCTTTACAAATTAGCCCTGGTCATAATAAAAATAATAAAATCAGCTGGTTCTGATCTTTCATGGGTCCAGTGTTGCATTTCTCTATATACAGTCTACAATGGAACCAGTCACTGAGTTCCACGGCTTGTGTCATCTACATTTCTAGAGCCTCTGAACTTAGTGATTGGCTGCAGTGGTGAAGATGGATCTTGTATACAATCACAGAGGCATTGGCAGATATGCAGAGCCGGATCCGGAATGGCACCAGCTGATTTTATTCGTTTTATCATGGCCAGGAGGAATTTGTAACAGTTGAAAGGCGGAAACCCCTTTAATATCCCCATTAATTTCACTTTTGACCACTGCCTCCATTCCAATAGCTTTATTTTTGGTGATCAATGAAGACAATTAGAATCTGTTGTGTTTTCCATCTGTTAAAAATGAATCTATACCTTCACACTAATGTGAAGAGGGTCGGACACTTGCGTTCCTTGGCCCTCAGCTTAGACTTTGGTGAACGTCTTAGATCCCGTCTTCCGGAGTGACTGAACACACCTGTGGCATTGCTCCGTGGACCTCCTGAGTGTCTGCAGTTAACAATCTAAATGATTTTTGCTTTCACATTAATCCTCATAGCGCGGTGTAGCTGAAGTTTATTTGACACCGCAATATTATTTAACAGGATCCTATCCTCAGCGGTGATTTATCATTGTAACAAAATGTGGAAAGAGAATAACATCAATCATTTACAAGCGATTTTATCACACAAAAAAGTAATACTCTGTAAATGTCAAGGATTTGTAGAGTATGACAAGTACCATATTGAACTCATAGGGATTCATTGTTCCGTAAATATCCAGTGATGTGTTGATTTTTTTTACTGGAAATTATTATGGTGGATAAAGTAGGATTGCCTGCTATTAATATAGTGGAAATGGAAAATGTTTGCGCTATTTCTCTTGTGAGATCAGGAAAAATATATTCTATTGCATGAAAAAAGATAGATAATGCATTATGGGTAACTATACGTCCCTTTTGTTATCTTAAGAAAAATTCAACGCAAGCAGTAAATGTTTACAAAGAAACCGCTGACATCCATTGTCCCAACATATTTCAGCATAGATCTCACCAACTTAGTGACTCCTAACTTTCAGATCATACCATAGGAGTATACATGCATCCTTAGACAATTCCTAAAAAGTCACGCCACTGAATATATGGACATGAATATGAGATTCAAAGGTGCCTTAGACAGAGCCATTGAATTGAAAGGCAAAAGGTGTTCAAAGTATGAATCTAGCGGTGTCTATGGGTACAAGAAGATAGTAGAATCTGAAAAAATGCAGACAGAGTCACTGCCTTATTTAATTCAGTGGCTTTATCAGTGGCCACAGATGGAGACATTAAAGCACTGCAAAATGCAGAATATAAAGGTCCTTACATTCTGCAGTTTATTTTACTGTTCAAAATAGTTATGCCTGCAGAATCTTGACACAACTCAGCCAAACATGTTTTCCTCCAGGATTGCCCTGTGTTTAGCGCCATCCATCTTCCCATCAACTCTGACCAACTTTCTTGTCCCTGCTAAAGAAAAGCCTCCCCACAGCATGATGTTGATGCCACCATGTTTGACGGTGGGAATGGTGTTTTCAGAGAAATGGGCAGTGTTAGTTTTCTGCCTCCCATAGTGTTTTACATTTAGCCAAAAAATTTTTACCTTGGTCTCATCTGACTGGAGCACCTTCTTCCACATTCCATATAGGGGACATAGTTATCAATGTGTAAGAAGGTGTTCTGGTCAGATGAAACCAAAGTAGAACATTTGGGGCTAAATGCAAAACACTATGTATGGCGGAAAAATAACACTGTACATTACCTTGAAAACACTATGCACCCAGTCAAACATAGTGGTGACAGTATCATGCTTTTTTTCAGCAGGGACAGGGAAGCTGGTCAGGGTTGATGGCAAGATGGATGGAGCTAAGTACAAGGCAATCCTGGAAGAAAACAAAGATGACAATTCTGCAGCTCATTGAGGTTGCATCATTAGAAAACGGCTGCTGGAGACTGGGGTATCTCAAATGCAGTGGCCTGCGCTTTCTCTAGATGTGAATCTTATAGAAAACCTGTGGGATCAGCTAAGTCACAAGGTAGTCTTGTAACTCTGTAACTCAAACCTCAATGAGTCACCCTTTAAGAAAAGTGGGATGCCAGGCCTCAGCAGACAATAATGCCACTTGTGAACAGCATGAGACTTCATCATCAAGCTGTAAATGATGTTGAAAGCCACATGACAAGTTGAGACATTATCATTTTTGGGAGCTATACCTAGGACTGTTTTTGGCTTTTGTTTCAAGAAATTGTTTGATATGAGGAAACCATGCTTCTACTTAAATGCCCTACTTTGATGATAAAATATCACTGTAGTGTGAACTTTTTATGTTTTCCATAAATTTTACCCAAAAGCCAAATATCCCTAACTTTATGTCAGTAGTGTATTTTATATAATGTTATCTTTATATCTTAAGGGACTGAAAATACTATATAAACATTAGTTTTAATTTCTATTGGTGTATTTTATTTATGGTTTATTTAGTTTTACTTTACATATTATCATAATTTTAGATTTATGTGAGTGTTCCAATACGATTAAAAAAACATTTTCACCTAGCTTGCAGGAAAACAATGGCTCAAACAATATTTTCTACCTGATATCCATTGCCACAGCTTACTGGCAGGAATAATAATTGCTGACATACAAATTAATTTACCCTAGAACAGAGGATATCCTGGGTACATTTGGTTTGGCCAGTGGTTGTGGCTGTCTTTATATTCAGGCATGTGATTTCTATCAACTCAACCTGCGGCTAATACCCATTAGTAGTTTAGTATATTTTCTGTGCTAGTCCCTGCAGTGTTTTTTCCAGCTCTATTCCAGACCACCTCTCCATGCAAAGCTTGAGTTTATATCAGTTGTTTAAAGTTTCTTAAAGAAGTTGTCAATATATTGCATGAGGAATAAAGGTTTTAAAGGGGTTGTCTACAACTCAGACAAGCCTTTGTCAATCTGAATGTTTTCCCCATTTAAAATAATAACACTTATACTCACCTACGTGCCGGTGCCGTTTCACCAGTGTCAGCACTGCCTCTCATGGGATCGCGTAATAGTGTTATGTCACGCAATCCCTGTAGCCAATCAGCAGCAGCTTCACTCTCCCCGCCTCTGAGCAAGCTACTTATATACGGAGGAAGATAGAGCTATTTTGTGATCCCAGGAAAGTTAGTGCCGACACCTCTGGAACGGTACCAGCACATAGGTGGGTATAAGCGTTATTATTTTAAATGAAGGAAACACACGGATTGAGAAAGGGTTTTCTGAATAGTGGACATCCCCTTTAAGATGTTTTTTTCAATCCTTGTGTGAAAAATAAGAGGACTCAGGTAACTTCAGATCTCCCACTTGTCCACTTGTATAGAACAGACAGTGTGCATACTCCTTCACAACATTGCAGACTAAATTAAGGGAATGGGAAGATGGTATTCTCTTCTTCTAGTGACTAATGAGGACTAGTGATGGGCAGAACCATAGATACCTGGGATCAGCGGGTCCAACCAGGTTTTTTAAAAAAAACTCAGTTATGGCCTGGAATTGTTCCTGGACATCTGCATGGGCCCTGGTCTCCATATATGCCTATGGGGACTGGAATCCAACGCTTTTAAATGGTGGTAGAAGGGATAGGGGGAGTAGAGCAAGCGCATTATACTTACGATCCTCCGGCGTGGCTTTAACGCTACTTCCAGGACAGCTCATTATCCTTCATGCATATGCACTGCTTCCCCCACCCATCAGCAGTCCCGGCATCTCTGGTTGTAGTCAGACGCACCCCCACCCTGTGTGACAGCATGTTCAACTGCTTTCAATCAGAGGCACTGTGTGTGTGTGTGTGTGTGTGTGTGTGTGTGTATAGGTGTAAAAATAAATAAATAAAAAAAATTGGCACAGGGTCCCCCATATTATGCTGTCCCTCACAGATAAAGCGTATAGTTACAGGCTGCAGCCCCCAGCCGTGTGCTTATCTTGGCTGTGTAGCAAAATAGGAGCAACCGCTTTTTTAACAAAAAAAATAAAAATAAATAAATAAATAATTTTAAAAAATGAAGTGCGGTCCCCTCAATTTTGATACCCAACCATGATAAAACTGACAGCTGTCCCCTAGTATACTCAGGCTGGGGAGACTCATAGTTATTAGGCCCCTCAGCCTAAAAATAGCAGTCTGCAACTGCCCAGGATTGTAATATCCATTAGATCACTCAGTTTATTTGTGGTCCCAATTGGAGGTTCCCATGGCCCTCCACCTATGACCGCAGGTAACCTGACCTCAGGTAACCTCATTAAAGACCATCATCTCCTAGCAGATAACCGCGTGTTTTTCCCCCCAAGAGATGCAGACTTGGTGCTAAAAATTTTTACACCATATTCCTGGACCCAATCTACACCTTCTGGCAAAAAAAATCACATCAAAACTGCATTATAACACTTCTAGTTTTGATGCGATTTTTTTGCCAGGAGGTGTAGATTAGGTGCAGGAATATGGTGTAAAAATTTCAGCGTCAAGTCTACATCTATTGTCCAAAAATTTTGGCGCTGGACCCAGCTCTTCAGTTGCCCTAGTGAGGTGGCAAACGGGGTAATATTTGTGGGGTTCATGCCAGCTGTGAATTGCCAGCTGGCATCAAGCTCTGGTATTAGTAATGGGTGGGCGACTAGAAAACACCCCCATTACTAATCCAATAGTTGAAAATAGAATAAAACATATTATTTGAACAAAAAAAAAACAACTCCAGCCCTCGTTAACCAATTTTTTTATTTATTTTTTAAAAATACTAAAGGTCCACGTTAATCCATTGCGAGGTCCCACGAATTTCCCCAAAATCAAACCTGAAAAGACATAAAAAGAGAAAATTATTAAATAAATAAAGTCAAGAGACACACTTTTTTCCAATTTATTTCCCTGTCAAAGCCCTAATCCTGATCCAGTGTAATCCAATTAGGGGGTCCGACGTCGATTCCATAATCACTGCACATTCAAAGGAGAACCGAACGTTCCGTTTGCAGGCACATACACGCTGCTGTGTGTGCTTTCCTGCAATGACTTGAGATGACCTCATAAAGTCAATCCAGGTCACCGTGTCTGATGAACCCGTGAAGTCACTTCTGCAACACCCGCGGTAGCGCAAGTTGCTTGGCAGTGACGTCAGGACTCAGGAGGTCATCCGAGTTCATTGCATACTCCAATTAAACCGTGACGTCCTTGCCACGGCCACACACACACTGCTGGACACACTGCTGGACACTTACTTGTCCCCGGCGATGCTGTCTCCGGTGCCGCTGTTGCTGCCGGGTTTGCGGTGCAATAAATAAGAAGCAAGTGACAGCTGTGCTGGAGACAGGTGAGTATAGAAAATCTTTTTATTTTAAAGACATGTGTTTTCTCCAGTACGTGTCACACTGATGTCACACGGGTGACATCAGTGCTGCCAGAAAAAAATGGACATGTCGCCATGTGCTCCACACAGACACACATCCAAAGTGAAAATATGGAGATATGCGCAGACACATTGATTTTACTAAGTCTCTAGTATGTGTGAAAACGAACATAACACGTACCGAAAACACGGACATGTGAAAGAGGCCAAACACTGATGACATATGAATTAAAAACACTAATGACACACTGACGAAACACTGATAGCACACTGATTAAACACTGATGACACATGGATACAAAATACTGATGACACACTAACCAAACACTGATAGCACACTGATTAAACACTGATGACACATGGATACAAAATACTGATGACACATTGACCAAACATTGATGACACTCTGACCAAACACTGATGGCACACTGACCATAGAATGATGACACACCCACCATACAATGATGACACACCGACCAAGCACTAATGACACATGGATCCAAAACATTGATGATGTACTGATCAATCCGTGATGACACATGGATCCAAAAACTGATAACAGTATCCTTTTTTTACATACTTTAAATGCATAGTCTGAATGAGGCCTAACAGAGCTTACAACTATAGTGTTCCATTTATTAGACCGTTTTCACATGTGGACATTGAGATCCTTTTTAGCTACACCCAGTTTTGGATACTGCCTTGTGGATGAGTGATTAAAGAGGTTGTCCACTACTGGACAAGTTGTAAGTAATATCCCCAGGCAGCTACATAAATTAAATAAAATCTATACTTACTTCTGGGTTTGTCGTCCCTCCTCCGCTCTCAGCCTCATTCCTCTCCATTATAGATTTTTTTTTTTAATTTATGAAGCACCCTGGGGCCATTAATAAAGGTTTATCCAGTGGTGAACAATCCCTTTAATATTTTTTTAGGGTTAAAGCCTTTCACCTTGCTTCTTGTTTAAAAAAAATAAAGTTGCTTTGTAGTAAATCTAATTAATAGTTTGGGATTGATGGTTGCTTTTTTAATATGATCCCAATGATGAAGATTTGCCAAGAAAAACATACCATTTTCATCTAAAAAGGGCATGATTATGAGGAAAAAGGATTCCCCATTGATTAGCAATCCCATTTCTCTGTTAGGTCAATCACAGTATATTCACCGTTGAGTTGGAACCATTTTTTTGCTCCATTGTTAAGATTTTGGTGTTACATGATTGTAATGCTGCCCCCTGTTATTCTTTCAATTCTTTATAGGGTTAAGTGCTGGAGGCAATGCTATATTGCCTATCTTGTACACTACCAGGGATCACTCCACCACCCATGTTCAACACATGGTACCACACAATCCCACTGGTGCAATGATTGTTTGACCACCAACACTAGATACAGTCATATGAAAAAGTTTGGGCACCCCTATTAATATTAACCTTTTTTCTTTATAACAATTTGGGTTTTTGCAACAGCTATTTCAGTTTCATATATCTAATAACTGATGGACTGAGTAATATTTCTGGATTGAAATAAGGTTTATTGTACTAAAAGAAACTGTGCAATCCGCATTTAAACAAAATTTGACCTGTGCAAAAGTATGGGCACCTCAACATAAAAGTGACATTAATATTTTATAATAAGAGAAGCTGTGGAAAAAGAAGCGCAAATAGGGTCTTATCCGAGTTATATGCGGGGTGAAATAAAGAAAAACACTCACCCCGAGAGTTGTGAGAGTCACAACTACTATGCAGGCAAACAATCACGGCCAAAGGCAGCAGCACCCAGATTGGCTGATAACAGAGAATAGTGAAGTAGGGCTTGCACGGCCGCGCCAGTGACCACTCTGACCATAGAGAATTAATAAAGCAGAGACTCCAGAAACGCGTCGACCTAAAGATGAAATAAAGGAACATTAATTCTCTATGGTCAGAGTGGTCACTGGCGCGGCCGTGCAAGCCCTACTTCACTATTCTCTATTAATATTTTATAGATCCTCCTTTTGCAAAAATAACAGCCTCTAGTCGCTTCCTGTAGATTTTAATGAGTTCCTGGATCCTGGATGAAGGTATATTTGACCATTCCTGTTTACAAAACAATTCCAGTTCAGTTAAGTTTGATGGTCGCCGAGCATGGACAGCACGCTTCAAATCATCCCACAGATTTTCAATGATATTCAGGTCTGAGGACTGGGATGGCCATTCCAGAACATTGTAATTGTTCCTCTGCATGAATACCTGAGTAGATTTGGAGCGGTGTTTTGGATCATTGTCTTGCTGAAATATCCATCCCCTGCGTAACTTCAACTTCATCACTGATTCTTGCACATTATTGTCAAGAATCTGCTGATACTGAGTTGAATCCATGCGACCCTCAACTTTAACAAGATACCCGGTGCCGGCATTGGCCACACAGCCCCAAAGCATAATGGAACCTTCACCAAATTTTACTGTGGGTAGCAAGTGCTTTTCTTGGAATGCCGTGTTTTTTTGCCTCCATGCATAACGCCTTTTTGTATGACCAAACAACTCAATCTTTGTTTCATCAGTCCACAAGACCTTCTTCCAAAATGTAACTGGATTGTCCAAATGTGCTTTTGCATACCTCAGGCGACTCTGTTTGTGGCGTACTTGCAGAAACGGCTTCTTTCCCATCACTCTCCCATACAGCTTCTACTTGTGCAACATGTGCTGTATTGTTGACCGATTCACATTGACACCATCTGCAGCAAGATGATGCTGCAGGTCTTTGGAGGTGGTCTGTGGATTGTCCTTGATTGTTCTCATCATTCATCTTCTCTGCCTTTCTGATATTTTTCTTGGCCTGCCACTTCTGGGCTTAACAAGAACTGTACCTGTGTTCTTCCATTTCCTTACTATGTTCCTCACAGTGGAAACTGACAGTTTAAATCTCTGAGACAACTTTTTGTATCATTCTCCTGAACAACTATGTTGAATAATCTTTGTTTTCAGATCATTTGTGAGTTGTTTTGAGGAGCCCATGATGCCACTCTTCATAGGAGATTCAAATAGGAGAACAACTTGCAAGTGGCCACCTTAAATACCTTTTCTCATGATTGGATACACCTGCCTATGAAGTTCAAAGCTCAATGAGGTTGCAAAACCAATTTAGTGCTTTAGTAAGTCAGTAAAAAGTAGTTAGGAGTGTTCAAATCAAGAAATTGATAAGGGTGCCCATACTTTTGCACCGGTCAAATTTTGTTTAAATGTGGATTGCACATTTATTGTTAGTACAATAAACCTCATTTCAATCCAGAAATAATACTGAGTCCATCAGTTATTAGATATATGAAACTGAAATAGCTGTTGCAAAAACCCAATTTGTTATAAAGAAAAAAGGTTAACATTAATAGGGGTGCCCAAACTTTTTCATATGACTGTACATTAGGTGGACCTTCTGAGAGGAGATCAAGAGAACACAAGGGGGCACAATAACAAGTAACAGCAATATCTACAGACACGAGCGTTTTTATAATAATTCCAATGGAAAAAATGTTACATTTTATGTGATTGATCTGAGAAATGTAATGTATAATCATGGGCTATTCCTTTACATGTGTCCAATTATTTAAAGCTGTGCATTAATATTTGGAACAATGTACAGTAATGTAAGCAAATTAATCAAAGAAATAAAGCAGCGAAAAAGTACAAAGAGCATAGATATTCCATAATTCTAAAAACACACTTGAGATTATGTAACTATTGTTCTTTAGATAGAATGGAGCCCTATGAGCTGCTCCAGGATAGGGACCATCACCCAATTATGATTTATATTGGAATTAACACTAATTAATTATCCTTATTGTTACTAATACCAGTCATCTTCTATGAACAGCTCTACAATGGGAGGAATTTCTACAAATTTCTATAATTGTTTTTTATTTAATATATATATTTTATATATATAATATATATATATTTTTTTTAATATATATATGTGTATATATATAAATATATATATTAAAAAAAAACAATTCTAGAAATATATATGTGGTCGATATCAGCTCACTTGGCTGCCTAACAAGTTAGACACTTCTTTTAAATCTTCTACTGGTTTATTAAGCCAGGACAAAAATAAAACAAATATAGCCTGTCTGGCATAAAGAAAACAGACAGCTCTTAACAGTCCGTACAATGTGGGGTCCGCCCGCTCAGAAAAAGGTAATATTCCTTCAGTATGAATACAGCTCTAGGAGGTCTGTTCCCTTCCCAGCTGGACCACACCTTGGGATGGAGATATGTGAACAGCCATCCAACCCAACTCTTTAGCTACCCTGCCCTTAAGGCTGGGGCCACGCGAGCGTATGGCATTCAATGCGAGTACATCGGATGTGATATAATAGCTTCCACTGTGCTGCGAGTGTAAGCAGAGTGGAGATGGCGGGTGCTGCAGAGGAGAGGGAGGGACTAATCTCCTTATATCCTCCATTATCAGTTGATGCACTGCAATCCGCTGTAATGCAAGTGCAGTGCGATGTTTCACTTGCACCCATAGACTTATATGGGTGCAAGTGAATACGGATCAGATTTCACCCGCAGCATGTTGCGACTGTTTTCTCAGTCCGATTAGGGCTGAGAAAATAACTGCAGATGGGAACGGCCCCATTGAGTTACATGGGTCCAAGTGGAAGGTGATTGTTTATCGCATTCCACTCAGTTCGTTTTACTCACCTTGTGTCCTAGGCCTAACATAGCCTATTAACCCTCTCAACATCTAAAATGTTGGACCATTTTTCTGGGTTCACATCACTGAGGTTAACAACCTCAGAGAAACATATCTCCTCTCCAAGATTTCACGAGTGACAATAAATACAGTATATCTATATTTATTTATACAGACTCATTACTTGTGAAGTTGTGTCTGTCGTCTGTACTACTTTCTATCACTTCTCTTGTGGCTTTTTTTTTAACTCTTTCACTTCCAGTGATGTGTGGATGTGAGGATTAACTCAGCACTCTCACATTGTGTTGCTGTCACAGTTTTCATTAGTGTATGTTGTTATTGCACATTTGTCCTCACAATTTCTAGCTGTCTTTGCCCTTGGGGTTATAGTTAATTCATTCGCCACCCTGCAGTCACCATGGGGGCATCAGTGCAGTGCCTCTAACCAGATGGTTGTCATGGAGACCCGAAATTATGCAGTTCTGCAATGAAGCGAGACCAAGGAACCAATTTCTAGTGCTTAGTAAAACCTGTGAGCTGCTGTCTTTTTTCCCAGTAATGCCAGTTACATGTTATCTGCAGCATTATCAGGATTTGTGTATCTGTAAAATCACACATATAGCATAGATCTTTACTTATGTATTATTTATTGCTATACTAGACATGATTTATGTATTTTCACACATTTTTCACAAGTGAAAGGGATATTTATAGGTTTTATATAGAGGTATATTATATATTAATCCGTCCTGTGACTTGAAAGATTGAGCCAAAATTTATAGAATTGGCTTTTACTCATAATTATAACCAGTTACAGAAGATATCAGGATATAACATGTGAAAGATGAGTTATTAAATAGATTAGCCTTCACAATGTATAGAAAACACTGAAAAAATTGCCGTTTTGGTGGTCGTCCACTCTTGCTAGTGCCATTATGTTAGAAGAGTTCTCCAGCAGCAAGGTGATCGGAGAGTACCCTGCTGCCCTAACCTCATATCCCTACAGCGCCACCACAGGATATACGTAGCGTTGCAAAGTTCATATTGAAAGGTCCGCCAGGGACTGATGCTCTTTGCGGTTTCTTTCCACTCTAGCTAATGAGTCTCCTGAATGGAAAACACCCAATTTTTATCAAGGATTCACCATTTTTGCCCAACTAGGAGCTCCTCGTATTTCAAATGGCTCCTCACCATGGCACCTCACAATGGCACCTCACCATGGCTCCTCACAATGGCACCTCTCCACACAAGGGTCCTCTGGGCTTCCCCTTCTTCAGTCTGTCCTCCACCAAAGCACTAACATAGCATGGACATATTCTGGAAACAGGTACACATTGACAGACATGGGAACCAGCATATCATTTCAGACAGCAGGTGCACAAAAGAACACTATAGCTGATATACGGCCCCCAGGCTTTTGGAGTAAATTGATAAAAATCAGTTGCTAAAAACTAGTTGCCAACTGTATAGAAACTCCAGGACAGTTCGTAAAAATAGGGCATTTTTTTGCCCTTAACGTAAAAAAAATTAAAGGGAACTTGTCACCGGATGTTTATAATACTCACCTAACGTCGGTGCAGAGCAGACTTGTCGGATGGGCGTCTCCGTTTTCCGGGTCCACGCCTACTCTTTCGGCAAACTTTATCCTCCTTCTTCTGAAGCCAGTGTTGATGACGCGTTCTGCGTCATACTACGGTACTATGTCACCCATTCTACTGTCCGGAGGCACCAACCCTGTTACAAACAAGTCTAAGAAGATGAGATACAGCGGTTTGTCGATTACGGATCTCAATTCCCTCAATATCCAAAGTGTCCATAAAAATTTTTATTCATGTCATTTTTTGATAAGTTGTCTAGAAAAAAAAATAAAAAGTCAAGTTGGAAACCCTAGAACAAAAAATCTCAAGCTTTGTTTTATGAAGTTTGCTTTCCTGCACTATATAAATGTAGTAAATGTACATATGCAATCCAAGTCTTTTTCGATAATTTTGTGTCACCTTTAAATGTTAAGGCCCCGTTACACGCAACGACATCGCTAACGAGATGTTGTTGGGGTCACGGAATTCGTGACGCACATCTGGCCTCGTTAGCGACGTCGTTGCGTGTGACACGTATGAGCGACCGCTAATGATGCAAAATACTTACCAGATCGTTGATTGTTGACACGTCATCCATTTCCCAAATGTCGTTGCTCGTTTAGGATGCAGGTTGTTCGTCATTCCTGAGGCAGCACACATCGCTACGTGTGACATACCAGGAACGACGAACAACACCGTACCTGCGTCCTCCGGCAACGAGGTGGGCGAGACATTCATGCATCTGCTCTTCGCCCCTCCACTTCTATTGGACGCCTGCCGTGTGACGTCGCTGTGACGCCACATGAACCACCCCCTTAGAAAAGAGGCTGTTCGCCGCCCACAGCGACGTCGCTAGGAAGGTAAGTATGTATAACAGGTACTAGCAATATTGTGCGCCACGGGCAGCGATTTGCCCATGACGCACAAACGACGGGGGCGGGTGCTTTCACGAGCGACATCGCTAGCGATGTCGCTGCGTGTAAAGCGCCCTTCACTAAGTCTTTTGCGAGGGAAATGAATGAATTTAGGAAATTATAGTATTAAATTGTAAATGTTAGCTGAGTCATTAACATTAGGTATTCTCTGATAAAGGGAACATGTTATGAAACCTTTCTTGGTAGCGTTGGGTCTTCCTTCCATATTCTTCTGTTCACTATGTACAGTGGATTTCTCACAGAACAGTATATCAAGTAGTCTGACTACAAGCAGCACAATGTTGGGATAGTTGTAGAACAGGTCAGTAGGTCAAGTGGCACTCCCAACCTCTTCCCAGCCATTTAGTTTATGGGGTTTTGGCATTTGGTCAGAGCAGGAAACAAACACTGTGTAAGCTGTTTTATTTTCTTGGCTCAGGGAGCCGAATACTCCAAGATATTCTCACTTTCCTCATAACAGGACAATTAAGAACTTCCTTCTGTGTTAATATTTCCAAAGATAAAGCCAAAAAAGCAGAACTTTCTCTAATGATTAGATTAACCATTTTCTAATCTGTACACATAACTCACTTTTGCTGGGAAAAAACCCTCTGTGATTGTAAAATTTTATTCACTGTATACAATATAATACCATAAAATTTCATAATGGTTTTATTACCACGCTGTCCATTTCACATCCTTTTTGTTCCATCGCTAGCATTCCACTTCGAGCATTTTGGTGATTCCATGAGCGCTAAAGTTCATGATGGTAGTACCTCCAATATTGAAAAATTGATTCCTTTGTAGTCTTCACCCTAAAACGTCTCCTGTAATATTATATTTTGGTGTATGTATGTAGCTGGACATTTGCAGGATAAGCCTGGAGATTTATTTGAAAGTATTTAAAGGGTATTCCCATCTCCATACTACATACTGGGATAGGATCTTGGAGATGAAAATACTGCATATTGGGATAGGATCTTGGAGATGGGAATACCCCTTTAATTTCTTGATTTGAAAGATCATCATTAGGATCTATTTCCATCACACATTTTTCTAAATTGATCGCAATTACAGTTAAAGGCGAATTTCCAAGGTCCTATCCCAATATGTAGTTGGTGTAATAATAATATTATTATCCATTAGATGCTCCCACATCAAGGCAATTGAGAAGAGCCTGGTAAAGTTCTGGGATTGTCGCATCTAATGGATGTGGCAATCCTAGGCAGCTGCAGGCTGCTATTTTTAGGCTGGGGGGCAATAACCATGGGTCTCCCCAGCCTGAGAATACCAGCCTCCAGCTGTCATGCTTTATCATGGCTGGGTATCAAAATTGGGTGGGACCACACACTGGTTTTTCAAATTATTCATTTAAATAATCTTTTAAAAAAGCCTCATGCGGTTCCTCTTATTTTGATACACAGCCAAGATAAGTGCACAACTGGATGCTTTATCTATGCTGGGTATCATATTAAGGGGGACCTTACGATAGTTTTTTATTCATTCAATTTTACACCATGATAGTGATCCATTGACAGCGCCTTTAATTGGTTGCAGTCAGATGTTGTCACGCAGGCCATGGGTGTGCCTGACTGCAACCAATCACAGACCCCAGAGCTGCTAGTGGCCAGAGGAAACAGTGAATATAGATGAGCAAAAATGAGCTGTCCTGGAAGAAGAATGAACAGCCTGGAAGCAATTACAGCCACTCTGGAAGCTTGGTAAGTATAGAGTGCTTGTTCCTATCCCCCATCCCTTCTACCAGAATTTTTAGGCGCCGGATTCTGGTCCCCATAGTCTTATATGGAGACCGGCGTCTGGCCAGATATCCGGGATCAATTCTGGCCAGAGCCAATTTTTTTTTCAAGTCCGATTAGTCCCGCCGATCCCTAATATCTGTGCGTTTGCTCATCACTAAACATGTCTTCATACATTCATAAAACGATCCCTATGAATGTATTTGATTTCCGTACATGTGTTTATTAATAAGCCTTGCCGTCCATGGTCCATAAGATCAATATACTATTGGCAGCAAAGTGTAAGAGTGAATAGTAGACACTATGATGTTTGAGCTTTAATTAAAATTCCCAGAGATTCTTGGTAAGAAAGATGTATATATAACAATGTAAGCATTAATATGTCTATATTATTCGTAACAGGATGGACCATATGGACTAATTTGCTAGGTCAGACCATATGGCGATGATGGCACCAATGCTTGTAATATCGAAATAGCAACAAAGATGCCAGTTTAGTACTCCTGCTACGCTTAGTGTTTTCCTATCAGCAAGTTTTTCGTTCCCCAGCCCAGATTCTGTCACTCTGGCTTTGTCCTTTTATCCTCCATTAAATGCCCTCATCTTGTTTACTTCCCTTCCAACCACAGGAGGTGACATAGCGTTGCAGTGACAGGTATGGGCTGTGACAGCAGCAGACAGGTGGCTGCTAAAATTGTGTCTGTGATCTAATTATCCGGCACAGGAGTCCCCGGCGCACACAGAGCTTGGCACAGAAGGGCTTTTGAAGCTGCAGGCTGAAAGCTTATACATAATAGTGTGCTGTGCCGACGTTGTGTGACCGCAGACACTACATGTTATAACCGATACGAGATCTGAATTAGCATCTAATGGGAAAAGATCCTTATTAGTCTATTAAAACATCACATCTTCTGTAATATGAAGGCAGTGACATCTCTCTAATTAAAGGTCTCTAATAAAAGCATCTGAAGCCAGACCACTGGAGAATCGAGAAAACATGACATATTGGTTTGTGAACAGTTCCCCGGTCCCTTGTCTGCAATGTCTTCACAACTCTTTTAGGAGTGTAGGCACATTGGTTTTACAACTTTGATAGTCTAACAATTCTTCACTTGTGATCCATTACCATCATGCATTCATTAAGAAAGCAACCAAGGGTGGAGATGACACTGATCTTCGGCCAACTTTGCCCAATGTTCAATTAATGCTCCCTTCTATATGTAACCAGTTGTTGAACATGTCACGCATTAACATTTTCTGATGTATAACAACCTTAAATTACTAAATCAGTATTGTACCCGTGTGCCATTAGTGATATCCAAAGGAGGTCCCACAGTGATATCCGCGGGAGGTCCCACAGTGATATCCGCGGGAGGTCCCACAGTGATATCTGCGGGAGGTCCCACAGTGATATCCGCGGGAGGTCCCACAGTGATATCCACAGCAGCATTTGCCACTGCCAATGTCAGTGTGAAGAAGGTACCATACGTAGACCTACATCTCACACGTTCCTCCTGCACATATATAGGGGGATATCAACTTGTGACATATTTTGTAATATATATTTCTTGCTACCGTTCATATATTTTGGTAAAATATTGTTGTAATCCTTGCCAACCAGTAAAAACATCTTTACTACTGAGATTCACAAATATGTGATTACTGTTATATATGTGGATGTTGTATATGTGATGATTAAGAGATTCATAACATTAAAGGGTAATTCCCATCCACGGGCACAACCAGAAATTAACTGGGGAGAACGTGTGGGTCTGGGAGATGTGACAAGTGATGTAGGGTTACAAATAAAAGCATTGCAAATAAAAAAAAACTATTACATTGCTTATATGACTTTTATTCCCATCATGTAATGTATGAGGCCATACTCTAATGGTGATTTGGTTTATAACTATATTTCACATCTATGGAATGGGACCACTGGGACACGTTAAAGATGCACATTAAAGAATTTTCCCTTATGGATGCCCCATCATAATTTTTAATTCAGAAATAATACATATGACCCTATTCATCACACCTCAGAATAAATACAAACAATTTTCAGATGCCCAAAACAAATACAAACCACATATCTAGGCATCAGATGCTACATATCATAATAAGGGAGAAATGGTATATAACAAAGGAAACATTTATTTATAACAAGGGAGGACACTGTATGCAATAAAGAACAATGCTGTACATAGTAAAAAAGGACACTGTTTATTATTATAGATGTCATGGTATGCAATAATGGACAATGTTAACATTAAAAGGGAGGACAGAGGTATACATAAGGGTTTAGCATAGGGGTTATGTCTGCCATGTAAGTTAATTCCTCATGAAATTACAACTCCCAGCATAACCTTAACAGGTTTGTCCGGTCCAGTGCACATTTTTACAGTCAAGCACTGCAGCTTGCCAAATCCTTACATCATGTATTACACACACTCTGTGGCTTTGGCCTCATGCCGGCGTCACACGGTACGATATATCGTACGATATGTCGGCGGGGTCACGGAATTAGTGACGCACATCCGGCATCGTTAGAGATGTCATACTGTGTGACACCTCCAAACGACTGTGAACGAGCAAAAATACTCACCTTATCGTTGCTCGTTGACACGTCGCTCATTTTCAAAATGTCGGTCCTCCTTCTGTGCTCTGGTTGTTCATCGTTCCCGAGGTAGCACACATCGCTCCGTGTGACACCCCGGGAATGATGAACACAGATTACCTGCGTCCCGCCGGTAATGCAGTAGGAAGGAGGTGGGCGGGATGTTACGTCCCGCTCATCTCCGCCCCTCCGCTTCTATTGGCCGGTGGCTGTGTGACGTCGCTGTGACGCCGAAAGCCCCTCCCCCTTCAGGAAGAGGATGTTTGCCTCCCACAGTGAGGTTGTCCGGGAGGTAAGTACGTGTGATGGGGATTAACGACTTTGTGCGCCACGAGCAACAAATTGCCCGTGACGCACAAACGACGGGGGCGGGTGCGATCGCTCATGTGATTGCACGATATATCGTCCCGTGTGACGCCGGCATCACTTTCCAATTTGATCGGCCATCCACATCACTGCAAGTATGCAATTATGGCGGACACATCATGACAAGTTTCTCATCTACTTCTCAAAATGTTGTATTGAGAAAAAGGTATGAGAAGTTATTTGACTCGTGATCATAAGCATCCACAATAGTAATGACATGCCATGATTTGTTCGGTCAGAAACAAGAATTAACAACCCATCATCACTTTCCAGACCATAAAATAACAGTACTGATAATTCATAGGCCTTGTTCACACAAGTGTATATAATATTATCTGAGATTCATCCAGAAAATTAGGACAATGTCTCATTTGTAATCCACATGCAATCCGTCTGAGATCCGTTTCTATACATCAGCAGTTATTAAAAATTTACAAGATAAAATACAGTTTCCTGTATTAAAGAACTGCAATGTATCTGTTAAAATCATATGGTATACAATCTTATCCAACATAAGGAAGAGAATTACGAAAAAAAATTTCATGAACATTTGGTCCATTTGGTTTTACTGGGCCTCTACTCTTCAGGTTACTGAAACCTTCTCTATTTTCGCATGGATGAAAATTGAAGTTTATTTTCTTTCTTTGAAAAATGGGCATAAACCAATTTGCTCCAAAGGAAGCTTTGTTAAGACTCCATCAAAGCATAATTGCAAAGTTTATTATTATTTGCTATCCATAGGAAATGGAAACGTGAGGGAGATCAGATTGTCTGTGCAATACCTCCGAGGAAGAATTAATAACTATATTTATGTTCATTTGCATTTTTATGGCACCTCTGTAACATAGGGAAGGCACAAGAAATATATTTGTTCTCCCGCACATGATATATAGTGTAGATTGAAGGAAAGATTATGCTCTGGTGGCATCTGAAAGTTTGACGGCTGTATTTTAATGTTGTCTTCTTAATAAGGAATTGTGTATAACACAATTATGCATGCCACTATTGCAGAGGGAAAGTTATTGAAATATTTAGCTCTGAATGTTATTTCAGAAACAAAAAAAAAGGTGTCGGCCACACTGTGAACCTTGACCATTGAGGAAGGATTCTCCAGTCGTGATGCTTGTGTTACCTTCACCATTAACCGCTTGTAAATAAAACACGGACTGCTTGCGACTTGGTTCAAATTGGCCACAGCAGCCTTTATTACCTATTGTTTACATTCTAACACAAAGGGGGGCGCCGTCCAACTGGCGACCCCAACAAATAACAGTAAGTAACACATTAAAACCAATACCGTACACATTCCGCGTACATTCCGCCTCGGCCCGACGAGCCCCCCAGAAAATGAACGAGTGCCCTTATATCCAAATAAGGCACACCCCTACAACAAAACAGACCCAGGTTCTAAGTACAGAGAAAATACTAACCAGTTGCACCAACTATAACATGTACCTTTCCCGTAAACTCCATTCCCCCGACGTCCTTATTGCGACAACAACTGAGGCCGAACATAATGACAAAAATGAGAGGACTCCCACACTCCCATCCGTCTCACCTTCTCGTCCCCAAGACCCCACCGAGAAGCCTCAGTAGCTGCCCCAATTCTAAAAGAATGCGACCCGTAGTCCTCCGGGCGCTCCCCCGCCCACCGCAAGCAATTCCGCAGCACTGCCACGAATTTATACCACTTCAGAAAGGATCCATCCTCATGACACAGTAACGGATGCGGGCGACCCCTACGAATGCTTAAAAACGTACCCACCCCCTGCATTGGGCATAACCCGTCACCCAGAACTGCATACAGCACCACCAACCTTCCACGACCCATCTAGTCCATCTTAGAGCGTCGAAGCCGACACTCAATCCTCTGCGTCACTACATGCACATCCTCTGACAACAAACCACCGCCTCTAACCTTAGATGAACTAACCAACTCCCCGATTCGAAAAGCCCCATAAAAGGCTAGCACAAAAGACGTCTCGAAAACAACTTGCTCATAAGCTGAAAAACAGATCGACCACAATCTGCCCACTAGCCGCATTAGCAGTACAAAGGATATCGGCCGCCTCGTGTCCCGCCCCTTCGCTCCATTCTAAAACCCCTACAAGGCCTGCCGCACACGGAAATCCTGTGAAACATCCTGCTCGCCTCTAACCCTCAACCAGAATACCACAGTTGCCACCCTGGGCGTCACTACTGATGTTGACCGACCGAATATAAAATCGTTACTCACAAATGCCAGCAACGCCACCAAATGATCCTCTTGCCCTTCTTCAAACATAGGTCCCAACAACGCCTGCCATTCAGCCCATGCTTTAGCATACCGGCACCAAGTCACCTCGGTCACCAAATTCCTGATCAGTCCCGAAATTACAGTCTCACCAGACTCCACCAGCTCTCCGGACACACTGCTCCGATCTCGTCTGTCCATGGCATCAAAGCCCGGAACCTGAGGAACTGAAAACAAATGTTGTTGACCCCCGGTACGTGCTTCGTCACCACATGAATGTTCAACTGCAGACATTTGAGCACCAAATGCCGTAAATATGCCACTACAAGCCCAGATTTAGCTGACAAACTGTTAATCGCATGAACCATCACCTGATTGTCACAATGAAAGCAAACCTTTTGCCCGGAAAACTGCGGGCCCCACAGTTCAACCACCACAACAATCGGAAACAACTCCAGCAATGCCAAGTTTCTGACCAAACCGCCCCTTTGCCATTCCTCTGGCAATCTCCCTGCACACCAATGGCCCTGAAAAATTGCTCCAAAACCCACCAACCCAGCTGCGTCTGTATGCAGCTGCAACACTCCATTGGGCACAACCTTATCCAACCACAACGCATGGCCATTAAAGCATCGCAGGAAAACGTCCCACACCAGAAGGTCCTCCTTGTTCTCCCTCGTGGCCCATACAAAATGAGTCGATGACTTCACACCTGCCGTAGCCGTCACTAACCGCCTAGCAAACACGTGCCCCATCAGCATAATTCTGCACGCAAAATTCAGCTTCCCCAGCAAAGACTGCACCACCTTAAGCCGCACCTTGTTTGCTGACCTCACTGCCACTACCACGGCCCTTAAATCCAAAATCTTCTCCTCCGGAAGACTATACTCCATCGCAATGGAATCAATTTCTATCCCTAAAAACCGCATCATCAACGCCGGGCCCTCGGTTTCTTCCAGTGCCAAAGGGATACCAAAGCAGTTCGCCACTTTCTGCAATGAAAATAACAATCCCGCACAAATCATCATTACCCGCCGGACCGACACAGAAAAAATCGTCCAAATAGTGAATGATAGATGTCAGCCCAGACATATCCTACACACCCCACTCAACAAATGAATTAAAGGCTTCGAAGTATGAACAAGAAATCGAACAGCCCATCGGTAAACAGCAATCAACATAAAACTTCCCATTCCACCAACAACACAATAAATGCTGGCTATCTGGGTGAACCGGCAACAACCTAAACGCCGCCTCCACATCCACCTTTGCCATTAACGCCCCACGACCAGCCACCCTAACAAAATCCATACCTCTGTCAAATTATACATAATACACCGCCGACAATTCCGGCGTAATGCCGTCATTCACCGATGACCCCTCCGGGTAAGATAAATGATGAATAAGCCGAAATTTATTTGGCTCCTTTTTTAGCACCACCCCTAATAGAGAAACAACCAGATTGTGACATGGCGGAACCTCGAACAGCTCACCCATCCTGCCCAAGTTAACTTCCTTACCCAATTTTTCACCCACAACATGAGGATGCTCACTTGCAGAGCGCAAATTCCGCAGCCTGAGCACTCATGCTTAAAACGACAAGCCGCTCCAAATTTACACTGCCCTTCATTATACTGCCAACAAAACCCCTTCTTCTGATTTGCCGAGGCCCCGACTCCTGATCCACTGGCTCCCCCACAAAAGGGCTGACTAGGAGCTGCCATCAACTGCATCCATAAGGAAATATCCTTATGATCCTACCGCATGCCTACCCGCAAAGCCTTCCTTTGCCTAAATTGCTCGTCGTACCGCAGCCAAGCTAAACCACTGTACGTCCTATAAGCTTCCCCAATCGCATCCATATAACTGAACAATGCCGAACAATGCCTCGTTTCCTTCTCCCCAATAACACTCACTAAAATCGCAAACGCCTGCAGCCAGTTTGCAAATGTCCAAGGAATGAGCCTACAACGGCGCTTTTCTTCATCCTCCTTCTCCTTCTTGGAATCACTCGGCTTGACCTTGTCCAAATTAAACTTTTCCAGAGGCAGCAAAGAAAATATTTCCACATACTCCCCTTTCCAAATATTATCTCTCACCTCCTTCTTAAGCTGCGCCCCCCAGTGGGCCCTTGAAGCACACATACACCTCACTCTTAGCCCTGTCATTTAGTCGCACCACCTCATCTTCCTTTTCCTTTTCTTTTTCCTTCTCACTCCCCGCCACCTCTACCGTGTCGCTTGCCACTGCAGCCTCAAGCACCCTCTCTCCACTTGCTGACGCTACGACATCCGAAGTTAGAGCTCCCTCCTCTTCTTTACTGGGACCATCCTCCACTGCTCCTGTTCAATAAGCCATACCTGATGCGCCCTCTCCACCACAGCCACTCTCCTGAGCCACCGCGTGGGCACTGCTATCCAGGCTCATTAGCATACGGTAAAAGATTTTAGAAATACTTTTTTCTAAAGATCTCTTTATCTATGCTAGTGTATACAGGGACGATTAAGCAGGGATTAGCAATATGCACCCAGAACTGCTTGTGGTTCTAGGTGCATGTTGGACCTGACAGGTTCCATTTAACTGGGTGCAACTCAAGGAGGCAGTTGTTTATATAATAAGCTGCATATTGAAAAAAATCTCTAGTATTTTAAAGAAAAATCTGTTAAGCATTTTTGGCTTTGAAGATTTATCTTTAAGTTCTCACTGAAGAAAGTTTTTTCCATTTATAAAATCATAGAGGATCATTGTTGAATAGCTTATAAGTCTCCTTAGGGGTACTTTTCACGCTGTGACATCGCTACCGATATATCGTCGGGGTCACGTCATTAGTGACGCACATCCGGCGCCGGTAGCGACATCGCAGCGTGTGACACTAATGAGCGACGATCAACGATCGCAAAATCATTCCAAAACGGTGATCGTTGATATGTCGTTCATTTCCTTAATATCGCTGCTGCCACCGGTACGATGTTGTTCGTCGTTCCTGCGGCATCACACATCGCTATGTGTGACACCGCGAGAGCGACGAACATCTCCTTACCTGAGTCCAACGGTAAAGCGGAAGGAAGGAGGTGGGCGGGATGTTACGTCTCACTCATCTCCGCCCCTATGCTTCTATTGGACGACCGCTTAGTGACGCCGCAGTGACGTCACTATGATGCCGAACGCACCTCCCCCTTGAGGGAGGGATTGTTCGGCGGTCACAGCGACGTCGCTGACCAGGTATGTGCGTGTGACGCTGCCGTAGCGATAATGTTTGCTACGGCAACGATCACCAAATGTCGCACGAGCAACAGGGGCGGGAGCTATCGCGCTCGACATCGCTAGCAATCGCTAGCGATGTCGCAGCGTGTAAAGTACCCCTTACACTGTATTAGCACTTACCACAAGGAGAAATGTTACCTCTCAGACACCATGTCACAAACTTCTCACTCAGATAAAACCAGATATCTTACCGTACTTTGCAGTGATGAGGGTCAAACACCTTATAACACATCTGTAAATGGAGTGTCTGCTATGGAATAGCTTATTAAAAGGAATCTGTCAATAGGATCAACCGTTCTTAGTCTTCTCGTGTATATAAACATGCAGGTCATAGAAAGTTCAATAAAATGACACCTTGATACCTGTGATCCAATATCTTGTTCCAGAGAAATCCACATTTTTTTTCTTATATACAAATAAGCTGTTTAGCTCTATGGGCCATACTTCGATCTCCCTGAGAATCTGCTGTCAGAGAGTAATTTATCAAGGCGTTATTAGTATGATATGTGATAGCTATTCTTTGCTCTCCAGATGTCACTAACTCACATAGAACACATCTGTATGTTTCCTCTCATAATGCTTCAATGTCTATCTCCCATGCAGTCAGTGCTGCATGACAGCAGAGCTGTGAGAGCTGCAGCTGCAAACATGTTTGTAATGAGACAAAGTTCAGTTCTGCTGTACTTTTTTAGTTACCTGACTTATACTGGCAATGCCCCTCTAATTTATAATAAACTCTGGTTGCAGATTTTTGCGAAGATTAGTGTCCTGCCCATAAATCTTAATAGCTCTTTTACATATTAGGAAAAACATGGATATCTGTTGATTAAAAATAGAAAAAGTAGTTCAGCTCACCCTTCCTAAAGTCCAGGTCAGGATCGGTGTTGGTGCACGGAGCTGCCCTGGCCTCAGGCAGAACACAGACAAGGAAACTAGAGTATGATCTCCAGCACTTCAAAGAAGGTTAAAAATATTTATTGAGGTTCTATTAAAAAAGATCCATCGATCATGAAAACAGTGAGGGGGGACATATTAAGAGAAATCCAACATGTTTCAGCTAGTAGAGCCTTATTCATTATTGAATAAGGCTCTACTAGCTGAAACATGTTGGATTTCTCTTAATATGTCCCCCCTCACTGTTTTCATGATCGATGGATCTGTTGATTAAGACATCAGGTTGTAGATATTAAGGTATTTTATTTTCTTTCCTATGACCTACATGTGCATATAGATGGCTTAGGAGGGATGTTCGTACTGACAGATTCAGTTTAAAGGGTCGGTGTTGACAATTTGTTTAATCCAATACATGGCACTAGACTTCAACTCCTCATTCACTCCGAAGAGGCAATTTGCAAACTTTGAGTTTAAACTTCAACTTTTTGTTCAAGCAAAATATCTTCAATACTATAAAAAAATAAAACAAAAAAAAAATCTACATGTTAGTTTTTGGTGTGCCTAATTTCTTTACACATTAGTTTTACACTTGACCCTACTACTTTAGCTGCCCAATTTCTCTAAAGACAATCTGTACCAAAGAAGGAATGCTAACTGGTTAATCGGTTCATCAGCGACTTTTGTGGAAAAAATAAAAATGTGAAATTAAAATAAAAATGTTGAGATGTTCTTTAATCACAAGAGGACATTCTAATACAAAAAAAATATTCACCCAGTATTGAACTTGGTAATTGAAAGCACATTTGCGCCTAATATAAAACAACTTATTTGCAAATAGAAATCCTTGTTTTTTTATACTACCATATTTCCAGTTATGGTTAAGACTAATGGCCGCTTTACACGCTGCGACATCGCTCAAGCGATCTCGTTGGGGTCACGAAATTTGTGACGCACATCCGACCACTTTAGCGATGTCGTTGCGTGTGACACCTATGAGCGATTTTGAATCATCACCAAAAATGGTCAAAATCACTCATTGGTGACATGCCCCCCTATTCTCGAATATCGCTGCTGCTCGGTGTACAAAGTTGTTTGCCGCTCCTGCGGCAGCACACATCGCTATGTGTGACTCCGCAGGAATGAGGAACATCACCGTACCTACGGCCGCCCGCAATAATGAAGGAAGGAGGTGGGCGGGATGTTACATCCCGCTCATTTCCGCCCCTCCGCTTCTATTGGGCGGCGGTTCGGTGACGCTGCTGTGACGTCGCTGTGACGCTGAACGAACCGCCCCCTTAGAAAGGAGGCGGTTCGCCGGTCACAGCGACGTCGCTAGGCAGGTAAGTAGTGTGACAGGTCCGCGCGATGTTGTGCTCCACGGGCAGCGATTTGCCCGTGTCGCACAACCGATGGGGGCGGGTGCGCACGCTAGCGATATCGGTCACGATATCGCAGCGTGTAAAGCGGCCTTTAGTATTAATAAAAGTGATAACAAATGTTTAAATTTGGCAACAAAATTACCAGACTTGGGAAAAATAAATAACCACAATCTTTTTATTATTATATCAAAATGGTTTCTATGAGTATAGTATCTTTTAAGCCCGCTTTACACGCTGCAATATATCTTACGATGTGTCGGCGGGGTGACGTCGTAAGTGACGCACATCCGGCATCGTAAGTACATTGCAGTGTGTGACAGGGACGTGCGATTGCGATTGAACGGTAAAACGTTCATCGCATACACATCGTACCTGTGTCTAGAATTGCACGTTAGATTGTTCATCGTACCCGGGGTAGCACACATCGCAGTGTGTGACACCCCGGGAATGATGAACAGATCTTACCTACGTCCTGCGGCTCCCGGCCCACAATGCGGAAGGAAGGAGGTGGGCGGGATGTTTACATCCCGCTTAGCTCCGCCCCTCCACTTCTATTGGCCGGCTGCCGTGTGACGTCGCTGTGACACCGAACGTCCCTCCCACTCCAGGAAGTGGACGTTCGACGCCCACAGCGAGGTCATATGGACGGGTAAGTACGTGTGACGGGGGTTATTCGTATGTGCGGCACGTTCAACAAATTGAACGTGCCACACATACGATGGGGGCATTGTAAATCGCATACGAAATCGTATGCGAAATTGAAACATGTAAAGCAGGCTTTAGAGAGAACCTGTCACTCCAGAAACACCACTTTCTTCCAGGTATAGGGGTAACCCACAGATTGCAAACCAAGCATGACTATCTTATGAGAGCACAGGGAGGAAATTAAGTTTTATTCTCCCTGTAGCTGCTTGCCTTCCAGTCATTGAGGAGCTACTGAGAGCTGTTACAATCACCCCTCAGTGTGTGTGTGTGTGTGTGTGTGTGTGTGTGTGAAAAACAGGCTATCAAACAATGTGCCACAGAGTGATTACAGCGAGCTCATAATATAGGGAGCAATGACTATAAAAGCACCATGCAACACCCTGATGACTGGAAGTGAGCAGCTGCAGGGAGAATATAACTTCATTTTCTTCCTGTAGCTGCAGCTAGGCAATCAGGCGAGGTTTCAAAACTATTTACTTGCAGATTACCCATATATCTGACAAATAGCAGTTCTAGAGTTAACAGGCTTCCTTTAACCCTAGAACGTATACCTGGGGCCTCGCAGGCCTGCTAGGTCACTTGTTTTCTATGGTAGATTTCTATGGTTGCACTTTCTAGGGTTAAATAAGCGCCTAAATAAGCTTATAGGCCACTTGTTATTTACAGCCTTGTTCGCTTGCTGTAAATATAGATTTAAATATATTTTGACCTACATGCTTGGGAACATCTTTGATTGTCACATAACATATTTATCTTTATATAGCTACATTTCACAAAATCAACATTGGCTGCAGTATGAAAGGCTCCCAGATGCTACGGTATTGATTTAAATAGGCCTGTGAGATTGCTGCCAAATGTTTAACATACATGCTTTATTGATGGATACAACACGTGTAAATATTACCTTTATAGATGTTTATGTGGAGTTTTGCCTTTCGGGAATAAAGCAAAAATATTAGAGAATTCTCAAATAGCAATTCCCAGATTAACCATCAGTCCAGACTCTGAGGTTCCAACACATTTTACTAAACTAAAGACTATTTTATTTTAGTGGATAATCATCAAAAATATAATGATAGTCATTCAAAAATGTTTAACCTAATAAATAAATCATTTTAAAACAACATGGGGTCTCCACTATTTTTGGTAAGCAGCAAAGGTAATGCAGACAGCTGCGGGCTGACAATATCAGGGTGGGAAGCTTCATGGTTATTGGGCCCTTCCCAGCCTAAAAATACCAGCCTGCAGCTGCCCAGAAGGGCGCATTACATTAGATGCACCAGTCCTGGCACTTCGTTTTTGCTCTTCCTGATTACCCTGGTGTGGTGGAAATCAGGGTAATGGTAGTTGGGGTTGATGTCAGCTGTGTAGAGTCTGCTGGCATCAAGGCCAGGGGTTAGTAATGAAGAGGTGCCTATCAGACACCCCCATTACTAACCCGGTAAGTAAAAAGAAAAAAATACACACATAAATAGTGTCCTGGGTCTAGCGGAGCTCAGCGTGAGCCAGGAGTGGCAGCTGCTCAAAGTCTATGGAGCCTCGTTGTGAGGCTCCATAGCCTTTGATCTCAGTAATCAAGTAACATCAGATGTCACACCCTCACCGATCAGATATTGATGAAAAGTCACAGACAATCCCTTTAAGAAGGGCTTAGATGTATTTTTTTGAAGAATTTTATATCACAACACAAAAAGGGAGAAAATATGTTTAACATAAAGAATAGATGCATTTCAATCATTGAAGAAATGTTGCACTCATAATCTTTTCTGCGTAAACATTTATCAGCTGTTAGTATACATTCACTTTGGGAGTCTTTCACACAGTGGGGCACATTTACTAATCCTTCCTCACTAATAATAAGAGCATAAACTTAGATCAGACAGACAGTCCATGCTCCAAATATATTCCAGCATTTGGACTTCAAGACGAGCTTTGGTATTAGTCCCTTTTGTTAAAATGTATGCTACTTACGCTATATATTGTCCGGCATACTTTGCCGATATTTTAGGGGGTATATTTCCACTTTGTAATTTTGGGGCCTATTTCCCCATTTTAGGAAATATCACTTCCCACCAACTTATGCCTCTTTTTGTCTCAAAGCCTTTTTTGCAAAAAGTACCGTATTTAAACCAAGTGTTAAATATGATCCAGTCCATGCACGCTAGATTTTGGGTGCAAATTTGGACAGAATTTAGTGACTTAGTAAAACCTCTAGTGTTTTATTCAGTATTTCTAAAAGTTTATCACGAAACAACAACACATTTTCCCACTTTTTTAGAGAAGTCTATGGAAAAAATTGCTGAAAAACCCCAATATATGTTGTGTTTTGAAAATACAACCACTGATCCCAAAAGTGCCACTAACCAAAAAGCTTTATAGATTTTACAGCACCACTCCAGCTTTTTTTTTTCAGCACTGGAGTGGCGCTTTGAAACTATGCCCCTTGTCCCCTGTTTTATTTTCACCCCCTGGCGTTTTCAGCCTTTTTCAGCGTCACTCCCATCCCGCAGCACCATCTTGTGACAGTAACTTTAGACTGTCCGAAAGTCAGAAGTCATAAGATTCCAATGCAGCTCTATGAGAGCCAGAACTCTCATAGACTTACATAGAGTTGTGACCGCCGACATGTTCAATGAAACACTGGAACTTCCATCAGAGAGATTGAGAGGGAGTGACACTGAAAACAGATGTAGACATGGGGTCCCCCTATTTTTGAGAACCAGCAAAGGAAAAGCAGACAGCAGCAGGCTGGTATTATCAGACTGGGAAGGTCCATGGTTATTGAGAAATTCCAGGTCTGGCACTGACTGGGAGTGACTTTAGAAGTCAACGCCTGACCCAGAATTTGTCAAACGCTATCACATCACTGAGTTAGTGACCCGGAGTGACCCATGGTGCCTGGTGCTCTGAACCAGGCTCCATAGGTTTGTGAATGAGGGATAGTGTGGAGGAGTATATATTCAAATAAACTATTTTTTCCTATGTGTGTGGGTTTTTTAACTTTACACTTACTGGGTTAGTAACAGGGGTGTGTAATAGATGCCTCTCCATTACTAACCCCTGGGCTTGATGCCAGCAAACACTACACAGCTGACATAAACATCAATTACCATTACCCTGATGGCCACTGCACCAGATCAATCTGGAAGGGCAGGAGCGAAGTCTCAGAATTAGCAAAACTAAAGGATGCTCAAATTCTAGGGCTGCTGCGAGTTGATATTTTTAGGCTGGGAAGGGCCCAATAACCATGGAACTCCCTAGCCTGATAACACCAGCCCATAGCTGTCTGCTTTACCTTGGCCGGTTATGAAAAATGAAGGAGACACTTTTTTTAGGAATGGAAAATATTGCTGAAAAAAAAACATATGTTGTGTTTTGAAAATACAATCAATGATCCCGAAAATGCCAGTAACCAAAAAGCTTTGCATTCCCCGATAGACTTTAAAGCATCACTCCAGCATATATTTTTTCAGCGCTGGAGTCATGCTTTGAAACTACACCCCTTAGCCCCTCTCTTAGGCTATGTGCGCACGTTGCATATTTGCATGCAGTTACGCTGCGATCTGCACCGCAGCGTAACTGCATGCGTCCTGCGTCCCCAGCATAATCTATGAAGATTATGCAGGAGACGTGCGCACGTGGCGTATTAGAGCGCAGCACTTCGGCTGCTGTCTGAAGCGCACGTTCTAAGAAGTGACATGTCACTTCTTTCCTGCGCTCTGCATGCATCCCCCACTCTGTCTATGGGAGGGGCTGCACTCAGAGCGCATGGAATCTTTTTTTTCTTTTTCATTACGGACTCTTTCTGCAGCGATTTGAAGCACACGTGTGCTGTTCAAATCGCTGCAGACATTTCTGGAGGGCAGAATGCTACGTGCGCACATAGCCTTATACTTACCCTCTGGCGTTTTCAGCCTTTTTCAGTGTCACTCCCATCCCACAGCAATATCTTGTGACAGTAACTTCAGACTGTCCAATAGTCAGAAGTTACATCATAAGCTTCCAATGCAAGTCTATGAGAGCCAGAACTCTCATAGACTTACACTGAGTTGTGACGTCTGGCGTGCTCGAAGAAACACTGGAGCTACCCCGGACTGATAACACCAGCCCACAGCTGTCTGCTTTATCTTGGCTGGTTATGAAAAATGAAGGGGACACTATTTTTTAAATTAATTAATTTTGTACTTTCAAGCAGTGACCCTCTCGAACATCGGACCCTCTCAATTCGAGTAACAACCACTTGAGCACTGTAGTGCTCGCTTATTATTAGTAAGTATTAATCAGTGGCAAAATTGTATGTTACAACTCTCCAAGCTGGAGCTTTACCGGACTGGATGTTGTAGTTAAAAACAGAGTGAAGAACTATGATACATATCTTTTATTCATTTTTTTATGTATGCAAGACATCCATATGTATCCAGGACACTCTTGTTTCCCTATCTGCCGAGGATAATAAAGCAGTCGTATAATCCACCGCTCTTCTGGGAGCATTAAAAGTCTAGGTCATATTTCCTGTGATAGAAAAAACGGTCAATATATCTGAATAATTTATTTTTATGTTTGTTTATTTTTCCTGGTGTCTTATCATACAATACATATATACAGAACTACAGAAAATAATGGACACATCCATCCAGAAGATAAGTGGAATAAATGATGCTAATAGCTATATGGTATAGCTTCTAGCATCATTTATAGCCTATACCTATGAAAGGGAAGCTTTCACTAGGTCATAGCTGTCCAGTTTTCATCTCATTCCCATTGTTCCCTTTAATATTGTTGTATTTTTTATTTTTTTAGTTTTTTTAAAGCCGCCATATGGTTTCAGAGATCTGAGCCTTTTATTTAGTACTAATTTCTTTAGGGTCTTTACAAGTGGGCGTGACTCACAGGGTAATTATGCAAATCAGATGAAAGACACACCCCCAGGGAATATCATAGGCCACGCCCGCTTAATAAAAATCCGTACTAAATAGAAAGACTCCTATCTGGGAAACCGTATAACAACCGAATTCTCATTGGAGGAATGGGGTAAAATAAGAGCTAAAACTGCCCACTTCTGTCCTTTTAAGACATCTTTTAAAACATAGTTATTTAAAAAAAAAAAAAAGAAAAGTCACTGTCCAAAAAAACCACTGGGGCAGAGATATCAATACTGTGAGAGAGACTAATGATAGTGTCAGTTCTGATCTTAAGACCTGTGGTTAGCCCTGTACTTCGGGCTGTAAAAGAGATGCAAAAATACTGTATGCCCATATAATACACATGTGAAACTTCCCTAAAGAATTTGTAATATTATAGAAGGTTACCTGACGGAAGCACAGCCGTGAGGTCACAGGACTCTTCTAAAGGAAATCTTCCCCAACCTATGATTCGCATAAATGGGAGATAAACTGCAGTACCTGGCTGCAGCCACTAAATAATGTGCTGCACTGTGGTCTTCTATTGCATACATTACTTACATTTATTTATTTTACTCACTTATATATTCTATTAATTCCACAGTGCTTTACAGATATGATCATCACTGTCACCAATGGGGCTCATAATCTAAGATCCTTATCAGAATGCCTTTGTAGTGTGGGAGGAAACTGGAGTACCCAGAGCAAACCAACGCTAACATGGGGAGAAGATACAAACTCCTTGCAGATGTTGTCCTTAGAGGGGGTGCCACATGGTGAGCTCATATTCATGACCTATTCCATGGATAGGTTATCAGTATGTTTGTCTCAGACAACCCCTTTAATTTGACATGTATAAGTAAGGGCTTACCTATAGACACAAGAGCATACAGTGACTTTATTTTGTGGAAGGTATCATAAGTGTACTTCTTCAGTCTAGCACAGGTCATATGTGTAGTGGGGACACCGACTTACTCACCTCCCCGGCCGGGGCCCGTTCTCCCCTGCTGCCGTGTGGCCTTCCACGTGCTCTCCTGCCTTCTTACCCTCCGAGACCCTGTACATGCCACATAGGGTTCCCGGGAGTGCGCCTAAGATGCGCATGCACTGACCCTCCTCTTAAAGGGCCGTCTCACCATTTCCAGGAAATGTATAAACTATGTATTTAAGGCATTATTCCATTAGGGGAGGTGCCTGTGCAACACTTTGTGTTAGTCAGTTTCCTGTCTGTCTAGCTATTTGTTAGGTCCCATTATCCCTGTGTCTGTCATCCTGTAGCTGCCTTCCCATACCTGTCTATCCCTGCCATACCCACCATATCTGTCCATGCCCACCTGCCTGTCTGCCCCAGCCATCCTGCCTGCAGTGGTGTCTATACCTGAGTCCGTCCCCTTTCCTGGGGGAAAGCTGCCACAGTCACGGTCACTGCGTTACCATATGGCACAAGCTATCATCATGACACTTGTTAGGTCAAGTCAGAAGAGCCACAACAGAAAATCTGGCTTGTGTATGGTAGTGAGAATTAGTCACTTGAAATATGCACTGAGAAAGATGTAGTTAGAGGGCCACATTCACCCAGTGTATACATCGCCATATCTGTATATTTAACGGTATAGGAGGGCTAACATTAATTAAGAGCCTATGTGTTTCCAGCACCAGGTGGCAGGAAATGCTCAGGGCGAGAACTGCCTCTTCTTCTGATAGTGGCCGCAATAGAGGACTGCACATCTGTCTCCCATTCAAATCAATAGGAAGTGGATGTGCTGTACCCAGGCATGGCCACTATCAAAGCATGGAGCAGCTCCGAAACTGAGCATTTCCAGCCCCAAGAACAGCTGATAGGCAAAGGTGCGGGGTGTCAGACTCTGGCCAATCAGACATTGAGGACCTATCCTAAAGATAGGCCATCAATGTAAAAGTAGTGGCCAGCTTCTTAAATTATAGTGGGTCAGTCTTTAATTGAAAATATACATAGGGGAAAACTCCACGGAGAAAAGATGATGTGTGAACATTGCTCTGCCCACACCAGACATAATTCACATCCTTCCTTGCAGTGTCGTTGTAGAATGGGAATAGTTGCGCGTTTCACCGTCTTGTCTTTTTCATGACAACCAGTGGTGATATAGTCGGTATGCTTTCCTTCTGTGCTCGGCATTCTGCACAGCGGCCAGCGGGGAAATGTTCATACCTATCAGAAACCAGACTGCAGCCTTCAAACTACGAGTAGGTGTTCAGTACAAGCCAAGAGTCATACTGAGAATTGTCCGCTACAATCTTCCTAACAATAGAGAAGACTTGTGCCCATGAACGTAGCACACTGCCTGAATAAAGAAAAGTGCCAAGCAACGTATACGGTAGACAATTAAACTACGGATTACATTATTCTAAGTACGAATTAATCAATATTATGGGGAAAAGAGGTAAGAAAGAGAAAGAGATGCCTAATTCCTTATTGTTATTGTCATTACATATGTCCTTTATAATAAAGCATTCCCTTATGGGCCATAATGGCCTCCTTTTATCATTAATTGGCCTAAAATATTTTGTTTCTAATTGGCTTTGCAGCTCTACGCCACCATTTATTTTCCGCCCATACTGTACTGTACGGTGACTATACAGGCATATTTGTTAGCAGGTTTTGGCAGTAGCAGCTTAAGGAGGATTTCACAAAGAGGATGACTTACAGGCCAGTTAAAGCAGGAAATATGTGCCGGATTACTGTAATTAATCACTCTGGACCTAGGGATAGATGAGAGAAGGGGTGTGTCGTGGGGGGGGGTCATTCTGTTTGTATACAAGCCTGTATATATTGACTGTCGTCCAGCATAAATTCTTGTTCCAGTTTGGATTGGGTGCAAATAGGACTCTATTATATTCCAAGCTGGATGCCTTGATCGTGTAATGATTTGAGCTGCCCCGGTACAAAGGCCGCTATCAATTAGTTATGACGTAAAAAGCTTTAGACAAGCTTGGGAACAATCTGCTTACATGACAAACCTCTGTGAATCAACACAATGGGTTGATTAGGAGTCCAGAGACTTGGCCAGTTTGACGCATGTTGACTGTCTGCCATACAACAGAATTATTTCTGGAGGAACTCATCCAAACTCATCTGACATTGTACATGGAACAAAATCTTTTATAGAAAAGATATATAGAAAATAACATTTGCTAAGGCCAACTTTGTACTTGTTGGAAAGGCGTGCTTCAATTGATCCAAGAAGTGCTTTGACCTGGATCTTTCTACATGTAGGCGCTCATTTACACCGGCCCCAGAAAGCGTGTGAATGTTCCCTTGTTTTCTTAATTTTTTTGATGCCGACACAAGATTTTAGCAATGCAAGACGTTTTATCAGAAAACAACTAAGAATGGCAAGGTTTCGATATCTCTCAATATGATGGTACTATCTTGAACATATATGCTCTCTCCAAGGGAAAACCAGGACAGTCAATATCTATATACACAGCATTGTAGCACCTGCTTTAGGCCTTAACTCATATACCATGGGTCGTTCATGCAGCCCTTCCATCCTCTTACATCTCCTACCCATGTCTACATCTGTAGAGTGACCATAACACACGTTACCGCTTTCCTTTCTTACAACTGTTGCACTCATTTTAGATCTTCCTGCCATTACTATTTGTCACTAACGGGAAGGCACAGTGGCATGAACTTAAAACACCAAATTTCCTTTGTCAACTGACCGTCCCCATGCTACATGGTGGGGTGTCTCATTTACCGGCTCACTGTGCAGGCTGTCTACACAGCTTCTCAGCATCAAAAAAGGAGCCACCCTCTTCCCCCTGCTAATCTCCACCCTAAACCTAAGCCTCCCGCTCTTTAGTAGGATCAGGCTATACTTTTTCTTTGCAAGGCCACTCTGTCTTCATGTGACATCCGCCCAGGTCCACAGACCCAGGGTGACAGTTTCGGACAGATTAGAGGCTAGCCGCTCACTCAGCAGGATCCCAAGAATCCCAAAACCATTTAACCCCTGTACAGGGATCTGGAATTACTACAGGGTCTAGGAGATCGCTGCCTATAGAAAGACAGACAGACAGGGTCAAAGCCAGGAGGTAGAAGAAAGGAGCAAAATCAGCAGGCAAAAGTTGTCAGGAAAACAGGCTAAGGTCAAAACCACAGATGGCAGCAAGGTACAAAAACAGCAGGCAGGAGAGTGGCCGTCAACAGGCAGAGGTCAAAACACAGGGAATACTAGTATAAGAGCAAGGTGTGAACCAGCGTTGGAGCAGCAATAATACTAAAGCTTGGTAGGTGGACAGAGACTGCGTCCTCCAGAGCTACTGGTACTGACTCCTCCCCTATCACCAGCAGCGCCTGCCGTGGGAATATGGCAGTGCCTGGTGACCGGAGCAGTTGTCGCAGGAACAGACTCTGGTGGAGACGGGACATTTAATATCCGATGCTTATAGGTAATCCTGCATTTTCTGCAGTTCCTTTGGACTATAGCTTACATCTACTAGTGTATGTAATATAAATGGGTCTGTCCATCTCAGTAACAGTTTTAAATTATCTGAACAATAGTACTTCCATTGTCAAGAATATATTATACTGTTATCATGACACATCCCCTAAAGCCCATAGGTCCTGAAGCCAAAGGTTTCAAGCTATGAAGCTATGTTCATTGAATGTCTTGATAGTTTAGTCCGTTAGTCACTCAGTATGCATAACTCTGAAAATCATCAAGATGCAATACTAGTTCCAATTTACCATGTTGCAGTTAATATTTGATGAATTGCTCCAATACAGTAGTCGGAGAAATGTCTCACGAGAAAACAAACAGCTTGATGGATTTGCTCTATAGTTTTGTGAAGCAAAATGTATCCATTTGGTTAACATATACAGCTATTTATTTTATGTAGTGTTAGAAATGTCACATAATAATTGCATTCTGTCTTGATCTTTCATAGTTGATGGAGAATCTGTACACTTAAGAGTCAGAAAGCTTCAAAAAGGTACAAGCTTCAAAAATATCCGTGGCATGTTCAATACAACCGGCACATAATGATGTGTCAGACGACTCTCCGGTTATTCCGGTGCCATTTCATCATGTTCACATTTCATTCATCTGCTCTACACAAACATTGCTCTCTTAACCTACACCGCAGCCTGACTAGAGTATGCCTTGAAGGTCATTCCAATATTTAATTAAAGAAACACTCTTTCTCATCTCCGTGAGCCTTACTGTGAATGCCCATCCTTGTCCAACTTTTGCTTGTTTAACCAGAAATAAATCCCAAACTGTTAGTTGATAAACATCATAATCTTTATAGAGGAGCTCCACGTTCCATGAATAGCTACAGAGTTATTTTATATATAACATTAAGTTTACCTGCCGGGAATAGAATAGGTTTACTCTTTATTACTAGGGATGATCAAATACCTCAAATATTCGGCTTCGCGAATATCCGACGAATAGGTTGCCGCTATGCGAATATTCGATGCGCAGTGTAAGTCTATGGGAAGCCCGAATAGTTGTTATTCGGGTTTCGCATAGACTTACATTGTGCATCGAATACTTGCGAATAGTCGAATAACGGCGACCTAATCGGCAAATATTCGTGAAGCCGAATATTTGAGGTATTCGATCATCCCTATTTATTACCTATATAGTGATCATTACGAGCCAAGTTCCTATGCTTCCGCTTATGATGGTAACAAGCAGACAACATGTTATCATCTAACTCTGCTGTGTAAAGATCTGTTTCAGTGCCTCTACAGAGAAGAAGAGGATTGCACCTCTAGCACCACCTATTGGAAGTAGCAATCCTAACCCCTTCACCACCCAGCGATTTTTCATTTTCGCTTCTCCTTCCCCTTCTTCCAAGAGCCGTAACTTTAAATTTTTCTGTCAACATGAGGACTTGTTTTTTGCAGGACGAGTTCTACTTTTGAATGACAATATTTATGCCCCATATTGTACTGGAAAATGGGTAAAAAAAATTCCAATTGTGGTCAAATTCCAAAAAAATGATTGTTTTGGGGGGTTTTTATGTACATTGTTCACTATATTGTAAAACTGACATGGCAATATGATTCTCCAGGTCAGTACGAGTTTGTAGATACCGAACATGTACAGTTTTATTTTTATTTAATTGGTGAAAAAATGTAGAAATTTGTAAAAAAAAAATAAAATTGTGCTTTTGTCAACATTTTTTGAAACCCATATAGTTCTCATTTTTCAGGATGATGGCTAATCTTTTGTGTCTTGAGCTGATGTTTTTAATTATACCATTTTGGGGTAAATATGATGTTTTGATTGCCTGTTATTGTATTCTATTACAATGTTGCGGAGACCCAAGAAACTTAATTCTGGCGTTTTGATTTTGTTCTCGTTACGTAGTTTACTTTTCAGATTAATTGATTTTATATTTTGATAGATCGGGCCTTTCTGAACACAGCAATACCAAAGATATGTTGTTTTTATATATATACAGTGCCTACAAGTAGTATTCAACCCCCTGCAGATTTAGCAGGTTTGATAAGATGCAAATAAGTTAGAGCCTGCAAACTTCAAACAAGAGCAGGATTTATTAACAGATGCATAAATCTTACAAACCAACAAGTTATGTTGCTCAGTTAAATTTTAATAAATTTTCAATATAAAAGTGTGGGTCAATTATTATTCAACCCCTAGGTTTAATATTTTGTGGAATAACCCTTGTTTGCAATTACAGCTAATAATCGTCTTTTATAAGACCTGATCAGGCCGGCACAGGTCTCTGGAGTTATTTTGGCCCACTCCTCCATGCAGATCTTCTCCAAGTTATCTAGGTTCTTTGGGTGTCTCATGTGGACTTTAATCTTGAGCTCCTTCCACAAGTTTTCAATTGGGTTAAGGTCAGGAGACTGACTAGGCCACTGCAACACCTTGATTTTTCCCTCTTGAACCAGGCCTTGGTTTTCTTGGCTGTGTGCTTTGGGTCGTTGGTCTTGTTGGAAGATGAAATGATGACCCATCTTAAGATCCTTGATGGAGGAGCGGAGGTTCTTGGCCAAAATCTCCAGGTAGGCCGTGCTATCCATCTTCCCATGGATGCGGACCAGATGGCCAGGCCCCTTGGCTGAGAAACAGCCCCACAGCATGATGCTGCCACCACCATGCTTGATTGTAGGGATGGTATTCTTGGGGTCGTATGCAGTGCCATCCAGTCTCCAAATGTCATGTGTGTGATTGGCACCAAAGATCTCGATCTTGGTCTCATCAGACCAGAGAACCTTGAACCAGTCTGTCTCAGAGTCCTCCAAGTGATCATGAGCAAACTGTAGATGAGCCTTGACATGACGCTTTGAAAGTAAAGGTACCTTACGGGCTCTTCTGGAACGGAGACCATTGCGGTGGAGTACGTTACTTATGGTATTGACTGAAACTAATGTCCCCACTGCCATGAGATCTTCCCGGAGCTCCTTCCTTGTTGTCCTTGGGTTAGCCTTGACTCTTCGGACAAGCCTGGCCTCGGCACGGGTGGAAACTTTCAAAGGCTGTCCAGGCCGTGGAAGGCTAACAGTAGTTCCATAAGCCTTCCACTTCCGGATGATGCTCCCAACAGTGGAGACAGGTAGGCCCAACTCCTTGGAAAGGGTTTTGTACCCCTTGCCAGCCTTGTGACCCTCCACGATCTTGTCTCTGATGGCCTTGGAATGCTCCTTTGTCTTTCCCATGTTGACCAAGTATGAGTGCTGTTCACAAGTTTGGGGAGGTTCTTAATTAGTCAGAAAAGGCTGGAAAAAGAGATAATTAATCCAAACATGTGAAGCTCATTGTTCTTTGTGCCTGAAATACTTCTTAATACTTTAGGGGAACCAAACATAACTCTGGTAGTTTGAGGGGTTGAATAATAAATGACCCTCTGAATAAACTTATCACAATTTAAAAAAAAAATAAAAAAAGAAATAACATTCTACAGTCCAAATGTCACAATGCCAAGTTAATTCCGAATGTGTAAACCTGCTAAATCTGCAGGGGTTTGAATACTACCTGTAGGCACTGTATATATATATATATATATATATATATATATATATATATATATATATATATATATATATATATATATATATATATATATATATATATTAGTTTTATTTCAAATGGGGCAAAAGGGGGCGACTTGAACTTTTATGGGGTTTTTTATTTTTTTTTTCAGATTTTTTAAAACTTGTTTTTAACTTTTTTATACTAGTCCCCTTACCCGTCTTTATGCCTGCATTGTCTGATTGCTTCTGCTGTTCAGAGCCATGCTTCAGCATCCATCTGAACAGCAAAAATGCTGATCTCCAGTGAGAATGGGTGCTCAGCCAGCGTTCACAGGAAATACGTGGTTACAGGGGTTATCAAATGATCCCTGTCTGTCATGACAACCCATTGGTGCCCTGCGATCTCGTCATGGGAGCGCCGATGGCGGCGAGGAATGACATGGTCCCCGCTGGAGCACATTCATTTCCACTGTCAGAGATTGCCAGCAGGATTTAACTAGTTAAGAGGTTCAGGTGGATCTCCATCTCCAAACCACCTGCGCCTGTTAGCTGCACATATCGACTGATCAGATCAGCTGACATTGTGGGGAAACATGTAGGCTCGCCGCGCGAGGCCATATTAAAGGGACAGACACAGCCTTGTACGTCCCAGATCATGAAGCGGTTAAAAGTCAATATCAACCCTTTAATGACCCTTGCCATATGACGTAGGATATAAGACAAACCACAATCTAAATTGTGAGGATATGTGATTTAAAGTAGAAGTCAGCACAAGATGACCAGAACCTACTGATGTTAACAGATGGCCATTTATTTTACGGACTCAGTCCTCAATTTTATCATAATAAATGTTCTTCACAATTATGTGTAAAGACTCTGTACACTTTTGAAACCATTTTTTATTTATCCAGTGCATCTAAAATGGAAAAATTAAGTAACTTTTTGTGTGATAACAGCAAAGTTGTCACGGGTGACAGACAGTCATGTGGTTTCTGGCAATAGAAGGTCACAGCCTTTGGCTCGAAAAATACTTCCTGACTTTCTGTGTTCTTGCTGTCAAAATTAATTGATATAAGTAGCTTTCCTGCTTAATTTTCCTCTTTTCCCCTTTTGGTCCCAGAGGAGCTCTCCTTCCATCCAGCTGCTGATTACCAATATTCTCCATGTGTTTAAATACTCCCTTCTTCCATGGACTTGTGCTTGTAATATTATGCACTTCATTCAAGCTCTGGTTGGAAGCAGGTGGCTTGTACTCTGTTGTATCGTTGCTGAAACTTTGCTGAACTTCTGGCTGTGTGATCTGTGAATAAGTAGTTCATGCATTTTTTCCCATGTGTCCTCTTCATGTCTTCTCCAGTGTTTATTGGGGTTGGCAAAGAGTTCATCCCACCCATTCCCTATTTAGGGTCCAGCACTAGGGTCAGCTATCCGGCTCGGCGCATAGGTGTGGAACCTATCTAGGGTGGTGCGGGACCCCAGGGACCAGTGGTAGGTTTGGTCAAGGGTCAATATCTCCCCCTTCCCTAGACACTGGGTTTCCCTTCCATTTTGCCACTTGCTTCCATGTACCTAGCATGACAAAAGCAGACCAATGCTTCTCAATGGTAACAGACCACAAAACAAACCCTGGTGTAGTCTGATATTGGAGTCATATTCTCTCCTTCTTTGTTTCAAACTAATTTTCAACATTCTTTGAAAACCTCAGCAGGAAATAGGGGATAGATAAAGTAGACGAGAGGATGACTTCGGGATCAGACTACATAGGATTTGTTGTCTGTTACCATGGAGACACATAGGCATACATAGGCCCAAAACAATTTTAATTAAGACTATTTGCAAGGTTGCTTTATTTTTTTATTTAGATAAATTGGAACAATAGAAAATTGGTTGTGAAAGTGGCCTTTTACATTTATCAGTAGTAGATATTTCTGCTCACGGCCATTTTTTTGTGCTCAACATGAGTATATAAGGATATATGTCATGAAACCTCTGCCTAGTTGCATTTATCATTTGTACAAGTCATCTGTGTGTCATATGGCTGAGGCAGCACATGGATCCAAGCTGGCGCACGGTACAGACTGAACAGAAAGGCTTGCCTTGCTCTTTTGCAATTTGTTTTAAATAGCTTTTTGTGCCTTTTCTACCCATACATGTTGTGCAGATGAGACTTTCTATGGAATGCTTTTATATAGTTTATTTTTGATCTTGTGGCAGACTCATACAGATGTTTCATTAAATAGCAGCCAGGTTATGATATCTGTATGTCATTATGCGCTAATAAGTTTCAGTAAAAGTTTTAGGCTGGTGAGATTGTGGCATCAGGGATTTTCTTGGGTAAGTGTTACAATTTCTGCCATCAGAGCCCTCACTATTGAATGCTCCAGGTATGTCATCTTGCAGTTTGCCGTGACATATAGAGGCAAAGGTATAGCTGGGGGTTCAATCCAGGGCGGCGAAACATCCGAGAAGGCCCCTAAACAAGTGACCGTGTGTACAACTACGATGGGGCATCCTAATCATTTGTATCGGGGAACCTCAGCAGATAACCGCGCTGTTAGTGTTAATCTTTGTATATAGATTTTCACTAACATTACAACCAGTCCTACAGGACACGTAAGAAATTACAGTAGTTGTTGATGGTGACTTACAGCTGCTGTTCTTTTTTGTCTCATCTGCAGAGAGTACAACAAATTCACATATTACTCCTCACATTTCCAGCACAGTCTCCATCTATTCCCAACCTGCGCAAACTACTCTTCCATGCTGAGCCAGGGAAGTGTGTGTCCCTATTATTGAGTGCCTCATACAAGGTGAAATGCCTCCTTTGTACCCCCTAGATCAGTGTTTCTCAACTTCAGTCCTCAAGACCCACCAACAGATCATCCACCACAGATCATGTTTCCTCAATGTTAGACAGGGAATAATTCCATCACCTGTGCAACATTTAGGAAATCCGAGAAACCTGATTGAGGAAAACCTGAAAACATGATCTGTTGGTGGGTCTTGAGGACTGGAGTTGAGAAACACTGCTCTAGATGGTAATATTGGCCCCTAGAATATATTAATGCCCTAGAAAACAGTGTCCACAATTTTCCTCCTAGAAAATAATAATGCCCCTAGCGTGCCTATTTAACAGTAACAATACTAAGTGCCTCTATAACAATTATACTTCTTAAAGGGGTATTCCAGTCTCCAAGATCCTATCTTAATATGTAATGGTTGTAATAATCATAATATTAGAAAAAAAAATTCCAATTAGAAATGTAGTTTGGTTCTCCTGATATAGCCATGTCTCTTTCTTTATGTGCAGGGCATTGCAGCTTAGGTATCCATCGTTATGACCATGCGCAACTAACTGTCACTATATGAGTGGACGTTACCATGGATACCTAAGCTGCAATGCCCTGAACATGAGGTAAGAGAGATGGCTATATCAGGAGAGCTAAACTGCATTTCTAATTGAAGGTATTTGCTAATATTATCATTATTATACATACTACATATTGGAATAAGATCTTGGAGCTCGGAATAACCCTTTAAATTCCCACTTAATATTTAATAATATCCCCTTAGTCCTCACATATTGTCACGGCCAGGTGGACGGGCAGACCCAGGAGGTGGATCCACTGGGCCGAACTCCAAGATGGTAGTAAAGAGTCCGGTAGCTGGAACACTATAAACAGCAGAACAGTCCGTGCACACGAGTATAGCGGAGAAGTCCCTGGGACCACGGAGTCACGGGTGGTAGTCCGGGTGACGCAGCTCAGGTTCGGAAGCCGAGATGAGGTCAGGCGGGGTCCGGAACCTTTGGAGCGAGATGACGGGTCACCGCAGGGATCCGAGATGGTGCGGACTGTCAGGATGGCAGATGGACAGCGTTCGGGGTTCAGGATACGGCAGGACTGGATGGCGAGGCAGGCACGGCTCTACAAGAGAGATATGTGAGTATATGCACAGCGACACCAGGAGACCTGACTCCTAGCTTAGGAAACACGAAGATCAGGCCCCGCCCCCTTGGACAATAAACCCCTTTATACCCTGTACCTGTTTAGCCTCATTTCCTGTTAATGGACGCTGGCCCTTTAAGAAAGGGTCAGTGACCGCGCGCCCTAATGTGCATGCGCGCAGCCCGGGTGCCAGAAGCCAGGGAAGGAAGCTGAGAGGAGGACGCAGGGGAGCCGGCCAGGGCCTGGGAAGCCGTCGGGCGCCGGGATCGGAGACCAGGGGGCCTGGGAAGGACGGGCACCGGAGGCTGGAGAGCGGGGAGCGTGGCAGGTGAGCCGGGGAGCGGGGCTGAGGACCCGGGGAGCGGAGCAGAGGACCCGGGGAGGGGAGCCGAGGACCCGAGGAGCGTGACAGTACCCCCCCCCCACGCCCCCCTCCCCGCAACCGGGACATGAAGGCACGGATCAGAGGAGTGCCCACGTTCTCCCTGGGCTCCCAGGACCTATCCTCAGGACCATACCCTTCCCAGTCCACCAGGAAGAACTGTCGACCACGTACGGTCTTTATGGCCACGATATCCCTTACCGCATAGATGTCGTCATCGGCAATAGGTGGAGGAGCCGGACTGGCAGCAGCGGAGAAGGGACCAAGGACTACCGGCTTGAGCAGGGAGACGTGGAATGAGTTGGGTATCCTCATCGTGGCCGGGAGCTGTAACTTGTAGGAGACCTCATTGATCTTGTTGAGGACTTTAAACGGCCCAATGTAGCGAGGACCCAGCTTGTATGATGGTATCTTCAGGCGGACGTACTTGGAGGCAAGCCAGACGAGATCTCCAGGAGAGAAACACGGAGGGTCCAGACGTTTCTTGTCTGCGTGTCTTTTCATCCGCAGGGAAGCACGCCCAAGGGACGCTTTGACAGAGTCCCAAATGGTTGCAAAGTCACGGGCTACAGTATCTGCAGCAGGGACATCCGAAGAAGGGGATACAGGCAATGGGATGGAAGGCTGAAGTCCGTAAACGACATGGAAGGGAGAGCTGGAGGACGACTCACTGATGTGGTGGTTGTGGGAGAATTCAGCCCAAGGAAGAAGAGCGGACCAGTCGTCGTGATGGGCGTTAACATAGTGACGTAAGAAAGAGGTCAAGATTTGATTGACCCTCTCTACCTGGCCATTAGACTGAGGATGGTATGCAGATGAAAAGTCCAGAGTCACTCCCAGATGTTTACAGAGAGCCCTCCAGAAGCGGGAGGTGAACTGAGTTCCTCTGTCGGATACGATGTGTAATGGAAAGCCATGCAAGCGGAAGATGTGTTGTATATAGGCGTCCGCGAGTTCCTGAGCAGAGGGCAGTCCAGCCATAGGGACGAAATGAGCCATTTTAGAGAACCGGTCCACCACGACCCATATGACTGTGTGTCCGGAGGACAATGGCAAGTCCGTAATAAAGTCCATTGCTATGTGTTGCCACGGAACTGAGGGTATCGGCAGAGGCAGAAGACGGCCATATGGGAGGTGTTTGGGCGTCTTGTTCCTGGCACAAGAGGAGCAGGCGGATACAAAAGCAGCGACGTCCGTGCGAAGGGATGGCCACCAATAATGACGTACAATCGCACCCCATGTCTTTTTCTGACCAGCATGACCGGCTGTTTTCGAGGCATGACCCCAGTGTAACACTTTTTTCCTGTCTACCTCAGAGACATAGATCTTCCCGGGCGGTATCTGGGCCAGGGTGACAGGGGCCACCGGAATGATTTTACTAGGACAAATGATGGGTTGGGTAGTCTCTTCCTCCTGCTCCATGGGCATGAAAGACCTGGACAAGGCATCAGCGCGTACATTCTTGTCCGCGGGTCGGAAGTGAAGCTGGAAATCAAACCTGGCAAAGAATAGGGACCACCTGGCTTGCCGTGGGTTCAGACGCTGAGCGGACCGTAGGTATTCCAAGTTCTTGTGGTCCGTGTAAATAATCACGGGGTACACTGCACCTTCCAGGAGGTAGCGCCATTCCTCCAAAGCCAGTTTGACTGCCAAGAGCTCTCGGTCACCGATGGTGTAGTTGCGTTCAGGCGCTGAGAAGCCCTTGGAGAAGAATCCGCAAGTCACCATCTTCCCGGAGGAGGACTTTTGCATGAGCACTGCTCCGGCTCCTGAGGAGGAGGCATCCACCTCCAAGGTGAACTGGCGGTTTAACTCCGGACGGTGGAGTACAGGAGAGGAAGCAAAAGCCCGCTTCAGAGAGCCAAACGCGGCGTCGGCCGCAGGTGACCAGTCCTTTGGATTAGCCTCCTTCTTAGTCAAAGCGGAGAGAGGAGCAGTCAAGGCAGAGAAGTGAGGGATAAACTGGCGGTAGTAGTTGGCGAATCCCAGGAAGCGTTGGATTGCCTTCAGTCCAGAAGGAGGAGGCCAGTTGAGAATGGCGGAGACCTTCTTGGGATCCATCTGCAGTCCAGTCTCAGAGATGATGTACCCCAGAAAGGGGAGAGAAGACTGCTCAAAGACACACTTCTCATACTTTGCGTACAGACGATTCTCCCTCAGTCTTTGTAGAACCAGCTGTACGTTTTCTCTGTGGGTTTGGAGGTCCGGAGAGAAGACAAGGATGTCATCTAGATACACTACCACACAGATGTAGAGAAGGTCCCGGAACACGTCGTTCACCAGTTCTTGAAAGACGGCAGGAGCGTTACACAGGCCGAAGGGCATCACGCAGTATTCATAATGTCCATCGCGCGTATTGAACGCGGTCTTCCATTCGTCACCAGAGCGGATGCGTACCAGATTGTAAGCACCCCGAAGATCCAGCTTAGTGAACACACGAGCTCCCCTAAGCCGGTCAAACAATTCGGGGATGAGCGGCAGAGGGTACTTGTTTTTTACGGTGATTTGATTCAAACCCCGGTAGTCTATGCATGGGCGTAAGTCGCCCTCTTTCTTCTTGACAAAGAAGAAACCTGCTCCAGCAGGAGAGGAGGATCTCCGAATGAATCCCCTTGCCAGGCTCTCTGAGATGTAAGCAGACATGGCCCTTGTTTCGGCTGGAGATAAAGGATATATCCGTCCTCGTGGTGGTGTTGTTCCTGGGAGCAGGTCGATGGCACAATCGTATGGACGATGTGGCGGCAGTACCTCGGATTCCTTTTTATCAAAGACATCTGCAAAGGACCAATAGGCCGAGGGCAGCCCCGGTAGGTTCTCTGGAACCGGAGGTCGTCGGATGGGTTGTATGGACTTTAGGCACCTCTCATGACACGAAGAGCCCCATCGGGTGATTTCGCCAGTGCCCCAGCTGACTGATGGTTCGTGTGTCCGCAACCATGGAAGTCCCAGCAGGATCTGATGGGACATGTGTGGGAGGACGTAGAAAGCGATGTTCTCGGTGTGAAGGGCACCGATACGAAGTTCGACCGGCCTGGTGATCCAGGAGATGGTGTCAGAGAGGGGTCTCCCATCCACAGAGGCAATCACTAGGGGCTTGTCGAGTGGAATAACAGGCACCTGGTACTTGTCCACCGTGGCCTGCTGGATGAAATTGCCTGCTGCCCCGGAATCGAGGTAGGCATCAGCCGTGAACCGCGTCTCTCCCGTTGTCACTTGCACTGTCCATGTAACCGGGTCAGAGAGAGTCCCAGCACCTAGGGTGGCCTCTCCTACCAACCCTAGGCTTTGGAGTTTCCCGGCCTCTCTGGACAGGAGCGTAGCAGGTGTGTGTCCTCTCCGCAGTAAAAGCAGAGGCCCTTGGCGAGCCGCTCTGCTCGACGTTGTTCAGACTGCCGCACTCGGTCGATCTGCATGGGCTCGTGGACGGGGACCCCAGCTGTCGATGACTGAAGTACGGAGGGTTTCTGCGGGGGAGAGGAATGCCGTACCGGACGTCTCTCACGGGACACTTCCTTGGATCGCTCCTGAAAGCGAATGTCCACTCGAGTCGCTAGGGCAATCAGGGCATCCAGGGTGGTCGGTACGTCACGACCCGCCAGCTCGTCTTTAATTCGCCCTGAGAGTCCTTCCCAGAAGGCGGCGGTTAGGGCCTCGTTGTTCCACCCGAGTTCTGAGGCCAGGGTGCGAAACCGGATCGCGTATTGACCCACCGTCAGAGTCCCCTGACGTAACCGGAGAAGAGACGAAGCAGACGCGGAGGCGCGTCCGGGCTCATCAAAGGTACCACGGAATGCCTGCAGGAACTCCTGGATGTTCGTGGTCACAGGATCCCCCTTCTCCCACAAGGGGTTCATCCACGCCAGTGCCTCACCCTCTAGATGGGACATGATGAAGGCGACCTTGGCTTGGTCGGAGGCAAACAAATGCGGCAGCTGCGTGAAATGGAGGGAGCATTGGTTTAAGAATCCCCTGCAGGTCTTGGGGTCTCCGGCGTACCGGGGTGGTGAAGCCAACCGAAGTCTGGTGGTATCTGAAGAAGTCGCCACAGGAGCTGGATCCGTGGATTGACTAGTGGAAGCCCGGGATGTTGAAGTCGTAACTGCCACTTGTAGCGTGTTCAGGCGGGCGTCTACAGAAGACATGAATTGCAGCATGCGGGTCTGGACTTCACGCTGGCGTTGGAGTTCCTCCTGTACGGCTGCTAGTGCTGCAGCGGGATCCATGGCCTGATCTTACTGTCACGGCCAGGTGGACGGGCAGACCCAGGAGGTGGATCCACTGGGCCGAACTCCAAGATGGTAGTAAAGAGTCCGGTAGCTGGAACACTATAAACAGCAGAACAGTCCGTGCACACGAGTATAGCGGAGAAGTCCCTGGGACCACGGAGTCACGGGTGGTAGTCCGGGTGACGCAGCTCAGGTTCGGAAGCCGAGATGAGGTCAGGCGGGGTCCGGAACCTTTGGAGCGAGATGACGGGTCACCGCAGGGATCCGAGATGGTGCGGACTGTCAGGATGGCAGATGGACAGCGTTCGGGGTTCAGGATACGGCAGGACTGGATGGCGAGGCAGGCACGGCTCTACAAGAGAGATATGTGAGTATATGCACAGCGACACCAGGAGACCTGACTCCTAGCTTAGGAAACACGAAGATCAGGCCCCGCCCCCTTGGACAATAAACCCCTTTATACCCTGTACCTGTTTAGCCTCATTTCCTGTTAATGGACGCTGGCCCTTTAAGAAAGGGTCAGTGACCGCGCGCGCGCCCTAATGCGCATGCGCGCAGCCCGGGTGCCAGAAGCCAGGGAAGGAAGCTGAGAGGAGGACGCAGGGGAGCCGGCCAGGGCCTGGGAAGCCGTCGGGCGCCGGGATCGGAGACCAGGGGGCCTGGGAAGGACGGGCACCGGAGGCTGGAGAGCGGGGAGCGTGGCAGGTGAGCCGGGGAGCGGGGCTGAGGACCCGGGGAGCGGAGCAGAGGACCCGGGGAGGGGAGCCGAGGACCCGGGGAGCGTGACACATATTGTTTCCCTTTACACAGCATGATGCCCCCACATCTCCCACATACACAACATGATGGATTCTGCAGTAACCCTCTCCCATTATATGACAGCCCATCGTAGCCCCCCACACCGTATGATGACCCTCATTAGTCCCCGCACACTGTATGATGGTCTTAAGTAGCCTCCCCTAAACTGTGTGATGGCCTCCAGAATCCCCACCACACTGTATGGTGGCTCCTAGTAGTCACCCACAAGCACTATTAAAAAAATTATAAACAGGACGTGAGTAAACCAACATAGTGATATTATCGCACCAGAGTACAGAGAGTTTCGGCGTGACGCCATCACGTCGCTCCACCGCTGTGTCTTCCCGCTCCACCGCAGAGTTCAACTATGGCAACGTTCACATGCGACATCTTTTTTGTCAGTGCATCTTGAACCATACCTCCCAACCGTCCCGGATACAGCGGGACAGTCCCTCGTCTGAGCCTTTGATCCCGGGTCCCGCCCGTGAAGCTGTTTGTCACGGCTCCACCCACCCACTGTAGCCCCGCCTCGCTGTTTCTCCCTTCTACTATTCATTACAGAGCCGAGCGCGCACCTACTCCTGTGACTGCTGCTGAGGTATGAATCACCCCCTGCAGCAGAGCCCCCCCCCTGCACCAGAGCCGACCCCCCCCAGTCCCGGAGCCTGCGTTTGTCTGCAGCTGTTCTCTGATTCCCCGTGTGCGGCTTCTCACTGCTGCAGATACACGGGGAGTCAGGACGCTGAGGAGACCGTGCAATCAGCACTTATCTCCTGCAGATAGCAGTGACAATAACCTATGCAGAGTGACATCTGCAGGCTTCTATTACCGATCAGTGGTCTCCTGCCTGTGGAGCAGAGCTGCTGGGTCCTAGCTTCCCAACAGCTTCAGCTCTGCTTTATCCTGGCTCCCCTACCAGTTAAAGGGAACATGTCAGCAGAAATTTCACAATGAAAGTAATAGATTCCCCTCTGCAGCTCCTGGGCTGCTTCTAGAAAGGTTCCTGTTGTTATTGTGCCCCCTTTGAGACCTACAAAAATACTTTATGAAGTCTTACCTTTTTGTATGCAAATGTGTTTTTATGGTCACGGGGGCGGGCTGTCTGGCGTCCGTTATTCCCCCTCCTGCCGCTTTACGCAGTCCCCCATTGCTCATTTACATACACAAGGACGCCTTCCTCATGTAACTGTCCTCCCGAAGTTTTGCGCATGTGAACGCTTTTTCAGGTGATTGCGCAGGCACGAGATTATGGGCGGCGCTGTGATTGTCATCAGCAGCGTTAACCAAGTACCCGCCCATAATCTCGTGCCCGCACTTTTCCCTCTGACTCCACCGTTATGCGCAAGTGCTGGCCATATGAACCATGTTACCTATTACCGCTTGCACGAGATTATGGGCGGGTACTTGGATGACTTTGCTGATGACAATCACAGCGCCGCCCATAATCTCGCGCCCACGGTAATAGGTAACGTGGTTCATATGGCCAGTGCTTGCACATAACGGTGGAGGCAGAGTGAGAAGCGCGGGCACGAGATTATGGGCGGGTACTTGGATGACTTTGCTGATGACAATCACAGCGCCGCCCATAATCTCGCGCCCATGGTAATAGGTAACATGGTTCATATGGCCAGTGCTTGCACATAACGGTGGAGGCAGAGTGAGAAGCGTGGGCACGAGATTATGGGCGGGTACTTGGATGACTCTGCTGATGACAATCACAGCGCCGCCCATAATCTCGCGCCTGCGCAATCACCTCAAAAGCGTTCACACTTTGCACAGTGCTTACTCCCGCGAGAGTGGCACTGGGCATGCACAAAACTTCAGGAGGACAGTTACATGAGGAAGGCGTCCTCATGTATGGAAATGAGCAATGGGGGACGGCGTACAACGGCAGGAGGGGGAATAACGGACGCCAGGCAGCCCGCCCCCGTGACCATAAAAACAGATTTGCATACAAAAAGGTAAGACTTCATAAAGTATTATTTTAGGTCTCAAAGGGGGCACAATAGCAACAGGAACCTTTCCAGAATGCAGCCCAGGAGCTGCAGAGGGGAATCTTTTATTTTTTTTGCTAAATTTCTGGTGACAGTTTCCCTTTAAAGGGAACCTATCAGGTGCAATCTGCACTCAGAGCCAGGAGCAGTTCTGGGTGTATATTGCTAATCCCTCCCTAACTGTCCCTGTATACACTAGCATAGATAAAGGCATCTATAGAAAAAGTATTTTTAAAGAGCTTATATCTTATGCTAATTAGCGCGGGGACTAGTCCCAAGGGCGTTACTTCACTTGGCTAGTCGGCTCATATAGCGTGTTAGTACTCACACAGGGGCGTAATAACATGCTAACATGCTATGCGAGCCGACTAGCCAAGTGAAGTAACGCCCTTGTGACTAGTCCCCGCGCTCATTAACATAAGATATAAGATCTTTAAAAATATTTGTTCTTGATCTCTTTATCTATGCTAGTGTATACAGGGACGGTTAGGCAGGGATTAGCAATATGTGCCCAGAACTGCTCCTGGCTCTGAGTGCATATTGCACCTGACAGGTTCACTTTAAAGGGAACCTGTCACCAGATTTGGGGCCTATAAGCTGCGGCCACCACCAGCGGGATCTTATGTACACATTCTAACATGCTGCATACCTCCCAACCGTCCCGGATACAGCGGGACTTTCACGCTTTACGTTGTTTGTCCCGTTGCCACGGGCGGGACGGCCGGCTCCCGGGCTCCGCCCACCCACTCTCTCTCCGCCTCCCTGCTTTTCCCTCCTACCATCCTAGTAGACGTGGCATAGAGAGGAGCGCTGCCTGTGCTGCTGCTGGTACAGTAAACTAATCTCCCCAGCGCTGATTTCCCTCCCTCCCCCCTCACCCCCGGCCGGAGCCTGTCTGTGCGGTCGGCCCGCCACCTGTCTGTGCGGGCGCCCCCCGCCGCCTGTCTGTGCGGGCGCCCCCCTGCCGCCTGTCTGTGCGGGCGGCCCGCCGCCTCATTGTGCGGGTGGCCGGCCGCCTCTCTCTGCGGGCGGCTGGCCGCCTCTCTGTGCGGGCGGCCCGCCGCCTGTCTGTGAAGGCGGCCGGCCGCCTGTCTGTGAAGGCGACCGGCCGCCTCACTGTGGCTGCCTGCGTGTCCGTGCTGGAGGCCCGCCGGCTGCCTGCGTGTCCGTGCTGGAGGCCCGCCGGCTGCCTGCGTGTCCGTGCTGGAGGCCCGCCGGCTGCCTGCGTGTCCGTGCTGGAGGCCCGCTGGCTGCCTGCGTGTCCGTGCTGGAGGCCCGCCGGCTGCCTGCGTGTTTGTGCTGAATGGGTGTGGATGGGGAGTGGATATGGGCGTGACTGTGAAATGGGTGTGTTTAGGGGGCGTGGCCTAAAAATTTGCCGCGGCGCGCTACGCGCGCCGCAAACTTTGTCCCTCTTTTCCTTCTTTAAAAGTTGGGAGGTATGCTTGAATGCATCTTAAAATGCACCAAAACGTTTTTACCGCGTTTTTCCCAATGCGTTTTTTAAGTCAAATCTATTGACTGGAGGGCTCAAAAACGAGATAAAAAACACAAAAAGAATTGACATGCTACATATTGAAAAACGCAGCCAAGATGCAGCCAGTGTGGACAGAAAAATTGAAATCTCATAGACTTTGCCGGGAGAAGGAAATGCCTGCATTTTGGTGCATCTTTGTGACCTCAAAAATGCTCCAAAAATGCAGTACAAGATGCAGTGTGTGAACTTAGCCTATATCGGTACACTGCCCACCCTGGTAAAGTTTAGAGTGAAGGTAACTCTGGGTGGGTCCCTCCAAGTGCGGAGCCTGGGTGAACCATACCCTATGCCCCCTCCCCCCGGTAGCTACAGCACCTCACAGAGGATGTAGAAGCCAAAATTATTAATGAAACCCTACAGTGAAACTGGTTTTTAGCCAAAAAATACATGCATATAAGCATATAATGACCCCAAAGATGCCCATAATCTTCAAAGCTTGCATTCTACTATGTTATTTTGTCATAGTAAACTAAATATCTTACATTCATATAATAGCAGTGAATGATAGTGGTAATGGGATTTTATGCATTTTTATACAGTTTCCGTAATCATAAGACCCAGTTATCCATAAACTTATAGAAACTGCTAATATGATCTGATTCTTTTGGTCAGCTTTCTACAAAATCCATTACATATATACATCTAGTTTAAAAGTTGCAGGGTCGTGGGAGCCTGAAAAAGCCTGAGAGGTCCCCCCATTTACAAACTGCTGGCATGTCTCAGAGATATTCTGTCATATTCGCATTTGGAATACCCCTTTAACACTAGAAGTCCCAGAGAGGGGTCATTTAACATTTCTACCTTTGGAACCCAGAGAGTTTGAAATTTCTGGGACTTCTAGTGTTAAGTGCAGTTCTTATAAATATGAGCTCAGTGCTCCACTCTAAGTGTTCATTCCGGGTCAATGGAATTCTCCTCTTTCCAGTAGAGCCTCTTGTAGGAGCCTCCTGTAGATCTGCTTAGGGCACAGCTTATTGTCTAGTGTACCTGAGAACCCTTCTGAGTCGGTAAGGAGTAGGGTGCCAGGAAGATCAGCTTTCAACACTTAGAGTGCCCACTAAAAGAGTCTTTTGTATGTCTGTGATAAAGACGTCTTAGTAGATGGCATTTCAGTGCTGAAATATCTATTATCATTGGAAAGGATATTGGCTGTTACTTTACATACACTTAAAGATCTACAGCAATTCCAAGAAAAGGGAATTAAGACTAACAGAAAAACATCTGTCTACTTATCTGTCTATCAAGGAAAGTAAGAAAGCAGCCCTGTGACCAAAAAAAAAAGGATGCGCGTCCTCTTTAAAAAAGACTGTGGACGAGAACTGAAATATTTCATGGACATTGGTGAATAATGTACCATAACATTTACTCTTGATTTTTGGATATGGGATGGACCCTCACTCCACCTTAAAAGAACCATAACAGCAGTAACCCTAGACACTGGAATAAATACACAAATCACATTATTTTGGTTGTCAAAATGGCCACAGCTTTATTTAAATCACATGATTAAAACGTTCACAGTAGGAGTCAGGTGAAGTGTTAGTACATTGGGATTCACAAGACCTGTGATGTCCTCTACACTAGGCCAGACATTTTATAAAGTGGGCAGCACGCACTGGCTTGCAATCCAAGCAGAGCCAGTAAACTTTCAGGGCACCAATGACTTAATTTATATTCACTCCTATGCTTAAAGGGAATCTGTCATCAGGTTTTTACTACTTTATCTGAGAGCAGCATGATGTAGGCAAAGAGATCTTGAATCAAACGCTATATCACTTAGATATTGGGCGCAGCCATTCTGACACAATCAGAATTTTTAGATTTAGCATGAAGCAGAGCTGAAAGAGCTGTCCCACTCGCTCCAGGCTGTCAATAGAGATTGTACATTCACAGTGAGGTGTCAATCAGAGGAGGGGGCGTGCTGGACTGCCGTGCGCGTTACAATGTAGTCCGAGCTATGAGAAGTCCTGCTGCTTAACTAAACATAGCAAATAGACAACAGATCTGACCTTGACAAGACGGGCATCCCTGAATTATCTGTGTTAATCCTTGCAGCATGCTGTCTTCAGCCTACATAGCAAAAACCTTCTGAAAGATTCCCTTTGACCACCGTGCCCACCCCTGATTGATGTTACCATTACGACATCCTTGAAGCTGGCCTCCAAAGCTGAGCCTGTTCACAACCATGAGGTTTTACATCCTCTTTTAGTTAAAATTAGTCCATATTAACTTGTCTGCAACTTCCACCTGACTTCTACCACACAAGGCTGTGACAGGTTATAAATTCCAAGCCATATATGACACTTTTTAGCCATTTTTTTTATAATTTAAACACCTATTTCAATTAGGTAAACTTGCCAGTAGCTGCCCCTGCAAAAGCATTAGGAAGGGAGCAAAACCTGGCAAACCACTCCTTATCCCGTGAAGGAAACCTCAAGGCATGGCTGAAGGATTGCCCTTCCCTTGGGCTTAGAAGGTTATCTATCTATCTATCTATCCCTCTATCTATCTATCTATCTATCCACTATCTATCTATCTATTTATCTATCCACTATCTATCTATCCCTCTATCTATCTATCTATCCCTCTATCTATCTATCTATCTATCCCTCTATCTATCTATCTATCTATCTATCCCTCTATCTATCTATCTATCCCTCTATCTATCTATCTATCCACTATCTATCTATCTATTTATCTATCTATCCACTATCTATCTATCCCTCTATCTATCTATCTATCTATCTATCTATCCCTCTATCTATCTATCTATCTATCTATCTATCTATCTATCCCTCTATCTATCTATCTATCTATCTATCTAGCTATCTATATATCCTTCTTTCTATCTATCTATCCATTATCTATCTATCCACCTATCCATCTATCTATCTATCTATCCCTTTAGCTATCTATCCATCCCTCTATCTATCCATCACTCTATCTATCTATCTATCCATCCCTCTATCTATCCATTATCTATCTATATATATATCCATCTATCTATCTTTCTATCTATCCATTATCTATCTATCCATCCATCCATCCATCCATCCATGTATCCATCCATGTATCCATCCATGTATCCATCCATCCATCCATCCATCCATCCATCCATCCATCCATCCATCCATCTATTTCTGCAGTGTCTTATGTTGGCCATTGATATAAATTGATAACTATTTATCTCATTATTCAATTTTAATATTCAATGTGTTTTTTAGTAACAAATGGGTCAGTTGTCTACCTGGCAGATACAATGTCTGAAATAAAATGTCAATTTTAGAATTAATTTTTTTTTATTTTAAATTTACATTTTACTCGTTGTCCCCATCAACTATTTAGTGATGTTGATAAATGAAATTTGTGTTAAGTTCCCCTATTTTTAGGATTTGTGGCCTTTTACAAATAAAATATATCTTTTGGGGGGGAGGTGTTATTCTTTTTTAACAGGGTAGTTGCATTACGCTAAATGGGCAAGGTTACTTGACTACATTATTTCCTTAGTATTGAAAAATTGGACTGAAATGCTCGTTAAATACACAACTAACATCTGATTTGATCTTTTGAATTTTGCACAATAACCAACAATAAAAAGATCATCTGAAAAATACAAAGGCTATAAACTGCATTGTATGTGTAATGACTGTTTTTCTACGTGGTGTCTGGGTTTGATAAGTAATTATTGCAATGTGCACATGGCCTCAGGGAAACTGTGTACCGGTAAACATTTCAGTTATGTGACAAAGGGACCGCTATAGGTTCAGAACATGAAACGCTAGCTTTAATTACTGATTATGTAGACGTGGACTTCTCCAACCAGCCTAAAGCTATGCTGACTGTGGATTTTACCCACAAAAGCTCTTATTAAAAAAGTAGAAAAGCCATCATGCGTGGACAGTTTTTTAAACACACATACACACACTGCATGTTACACACATAGAGTCATGGCCGAAAGTGTTGTCACCCTTGAAATTGTTTCTGAAAATGAAGTACCATATCTCACCCTAAAATTTAATGCAATTAGACATATTTTGTCATACATATGTTTATTTCCTTTATGTGTACTGGAAAAACACACCAAAAACACATGCACACTGCATATTACACACATGCACAGAATGTTACACACATGTTGCTTGTTACACACACTGCTTTTTACACACATACACACTGCATGTTATTGCATACTGCATCTTACACACACACTGCATGTTGCACACACGCTGCATGTTACACACATGCTGCTTGTTACACACATACACACTGCATGTTATTGCATACTGCATGTTGCACACACACTGCATGTTAGGCCCCCTTCACACGTCCGTGAAAAAAACGATCCGTTTTTTCACGTACGTGTTAAAGGGGTGGTTTGCTCCCCGTGTGCCGTGTTTGTGGCACATTCCTGTTCACCGTGTGTTATACGTAATAACACACGGAGAACGGAAAGCCCCGCCTACTTGCATCATCCGGCGCTGTATGTGGTGCTGAATTACAGCATCTGGCACAGACCACGCCCCGCTGACGCTGCTTCCGGCCCCTAGTGAAGCAGACGCGTTGTTCAAAATCACTGGGGGATGGATGCAGGTGACAGCCGCGGCAGAGACTGCAGGACTCGTGGAGGTGAGTGTTATGAGGGGGACCCGGGGAAGCGTGCCAAGATGGGAAATGGACAGCTTCCGCCGGTCAAAGTCCACTGTGCGGTGTAAGGGACCGCTGCTATGGTCAGGAAAGAGTGAGCGGGTTGCTACTAGTGATCGTCTGGAATGTCACAGACGATCTATGTACACCGGTCCGCCCTAACCCGTGAGGGTTGTATGGCTCGGGGCTTCTCGATCGGTGTACGTGTTGCACGGGGACGCACAGAGGTGCCTACGCACGTGTGCCAGCGGGAGTCACAAGAGATGGCACGAGGGTAGCACAGAGGTGCCCACGCACGTGTGCTTTCAATAACCAGGTGAGTCCGGTGGAGACTCGAGGAGCTCACCTGGGACAGGGACACAGCCTGTCAAAGGAGATACTGCCGGAGCAGCAAGGCAGGAACACGGCCTGCTGAAGGAGATACTGCCGGAGCAGCAAGGCAGGAACACGGCCTGCAAACCAGGTGCTGCCTAAGCAGCAAGGGCCAAGCCCACAAAAGTCAATAATGCCTGAGCAGTGGCGTGGCAGCACGCTGCCAGACATCCAAACATAGAAAGACGGTCGCGCGCCACCATGATGGCAGGGGGAGCTTTTAAGGAGTTGTAGCTCCACCCAAGGGCGGGCGCGAGATGGACGTGACCCAATCAGGATTCGTGACGTCTTGGCCCGGCCAGTCAGGATTCAGCACACCACCAGCCTCGTTATCGGGCCGTGTGCTATCAGTGAGCGAATCAGAAGACGTCACGTGGGGCACATACTCATCTTCCTGCCTCTGGATCATAAAGGCGGGATCCTCGGTTTCACAATGTGCAGAGATAAGGGAAGTCTTGCTGCTTCCCTGATCATCCATCCCTTGCACACTGCGCAACCTCCCAGACCCTCTGTGATGCTGAGCAGGAGGGCTCGTGGCAGACAAGGGATGGGAGACCACTCCATTCCTTGCAAGGGTAGAACCACCAGGTGTCACCCTTCAGCTGCATCTCCAAGGAAGCAACTACTGCAGACTGCGCAGTCTCCCAGACCTTTGGTGCTGCTGAGCAGGAGGGCTCGCGGCAGACAAGGAATGGGGGACCACCTCATTCCTTGCAACAGGAGAGCCACGAGGTGTAACATTACCCCCCCGTTTAGGGCCCCCCTCCCGCCTGTGCTCGAAGGCCACCACCAAACCTGGGGCGTGGACATGATCCTCCAATTCCCAGGATCTATGCTTTGGGCCACGACCGACCCACTCCACGAGGAAGTACCTCTTGCCCTGTACGATTTTTGTTTTTACTAGCTTCGCTACTTCTGGGTCGTCGGACGAGAAGTCAGCCTGGGACAGCAGGGACCCCGAGGTTTTAGGTCGTACGGGTTTCAGAAGAGATACATGAAACGTGTTAGAAATAGCCCAGCGCGGAGGGAGCTGGAGTCGATATACTACCGCGGTTACCCGCTCTATTAGTGTAAACGGGCCAAGGTACCTAGGAGCAAACTCGGCTGTCTGTACCGGAAGGTTAATATGTTTAGAAGACAGCCACACTAGGTCACCAGGTGCGAAAGATGGCACAGGATGTGGAAGACCCACAGGCCTCCGCCTGAACGGTTTATTATACGCACACGACGTACGGACTCCCATATTCTTCTGTACATCCTGGGCTACCGCCGGCCCCCAATAATGCCTGACCCCTAGGTCTCTGGTCCTGTCGACCCCGAAGTGGGCCCCAACTTTGGAGGCATGATCCCATGACAGCACACCGTTCCGTGAGTCAGAGGAAGTGAGGGTCTTACCAGGTGGCACCTGGTCTTGGGAAGTGGAAATGACCCTCCTCACGCTGATTGAAGGTGAAACAAGACACTGACTTTCTTCCGAAGGTTTCAAACATCGGGTAGCTACATGTCCCTCCTGCCCACAGGCAAAGCAAATGGCCGACGGCCGAGAACCTGTGGTAGAGGAGACCACTTTGGAGACTTCCATTGGCTCCACAGAGTCATCAACAGAGCTGGCTGGGAGACCGGTCTGGTGGGGAAGGGGAGTCAGAGGCTCTATAGACCAGGTAGACGTGGGTGCCGAAGAGACCTCGAGCCTCCGCTCCGCGTGGCGGATGTCTATGCGAGAGGCAAGCCGAATCAAGGACTCTAAGGTGGTCGGCACGTCACACGTGGCCAGTGCGTCTTTGACGAACCCTGCCAGACCCTCCCAGAACACAGGGACCAGGACTTTATCTGGCCAGTCCAGCTCTGCGGCGAGTGTCCTGAATTGTACTGCAAAGTCCCCGACTGAAGTGGACCTTTGCCGAAGGCGTAGGAGCCGCAGCGCGGAGTCGTGGGTGACTTGAGGCCCGAGGAACACCTTTCTCATGGCCTCAAGATAAACTGGAAGGTGATTCACCACCCGATCTCCGCGCTCCCACAACGGCGTGGACCATTTTAGCACTTTCCCTGTGAGCAGGGACTGGACGAAGGCTACCTTCGCCTTCTCAGTAGCGTAATCAGTCGCGGACAACTCCAAGTAGGTGGTAACCTGGTTTATGAAACCACGGCACTCAGAGCTGTCCCCGCTGAAGCGCTCTGGGAGCGCAAGGCGAGGCGACCTTCCGCACAATTCCACAGCCTGAGTAGCCGCCTGGGTGGCGACTGTTGCTAGAGCAGCCTTATCGGGGGAAGACCGCTCCACTGCTGCCAATCTTGACTCCAACTGCTGCACATAACGCAGCAACTGCTGCTGCTCTTCCGCCATAGCCAGACCTTTGGCGCGACCGTAATGTTATGAGGGGGACCCGGGGAAGCGTGCCAAGATGGGAAATGGACAGCTTCCGCCGGTCAAGGTCCACTGTGCGGTGTAAGGGACCGCTGCTATGGTCAGGAAAGAGTGAGCGGGTTGCTACTAGTGATCGTCTGGAATGTCACAGACGATCTATGTACACCGGTCCGCCCTAACCCGTGCGGGTTGTATGGCTCGGGGCTTCTCGATCGGTGTACGTGTTGCACGGGGACGCACAGAGGTGCCTACGCACGTGTGCCAGCGGGAGTCACAAGAGATGGCACGAGGGTAGCACAGAGGTGCCCACGCACGTGTGCTTTCAATAACCAGGTGAGTCCGGTGGAGACTCGAGGAGACACAGCCTGTCGAAGGAGATACTGCCGGAGCAGCAAGGCAGGAACACGGCCTGCTGAAGGAGATACTGCCGGAGCAGCAAGGCAGGAACACGGCCTGCAAACCAGGTGCTGCCTAAGCAGCAAGGGCCAAGCCCACAAAAGACAATAATGCCTGAGCAGTGGCGTGGCAGCACGCTGCCAGACATCCAAACATAGAAGGACGGTCGCGCGCCGCCATGATGGCAGGGGGAGCTTTTAAGGAGGTGTAGCTCCACCCAAGGGCGGGCGCGAGATGGACGTGACCCAATCAAGATTCGTGACGTCTTGGCCCTAACCCGTGAGGGTTGTATGGCTCGGGGCTTCTCGATCGGTGTACGTGTTGCACGGGGACGCACAGAGGTGCCTACGCACGTGTGCCAGCGGGAGTCACAAGAGATGGCACGAGGGTAGCACAGAGGTGCCCACGCACGTGTGCTTTCAATAACCAGGTGAGTCCGGTGGAGACTCGAGGAGACACAGCCTGTCGAAGGAGATACTGCCGGAGCAGCAAGGCAGGAACACGGCCTGCTGAAGGAGATACTGCCGGAGCAGCAAGGCAGGAACACGGCCTGCAAACCAGGTGCTGCCTAAGCAGCAAGGGCCAAGCCCACAAAAGACAATAATGCCTGAGCAGTGGCGTGGCAGCACGCTGCCAGACATCCAAACATAGAAGGACGGTCGCACGCCGCCATGATGGCAGGGGGAGCTTTTAAGGAGGTGTAGCTCCACCCAAGGGCGGGCGCGAGATGGACGTGACCCAATCAAGATTCGTGACGTCTTGGCCCGGCCAGTCAGGATTCAGCACACCACCAGCCTCGTTATCGGGCCGTGTGCTATCAGTGAGCGAATCAGAAGACGTCACGTTGGGCACATACTCATCTTCCTGCCTCTGGGTCATAAAGGCGGGATCCTCGGTTTCACAATGTGCAGAGATAAGGGAAGTCTTGCTGCTTCCCTGATCATCCATCCCTTGCACACTGCGCAACCTCCCAGACCCTCTGTGATGCTGAGCAGGAGGGCTCGTGGCAGACAAGGGATGGGAGACCACTCCATTCCTTGCAAGGGTAGAACCACCAGGTGTCACCCTTCTGCTGCATCTCCAAGGAAGCAACTCCTGCAGACTGCGCAGTCTCCCAGACCTTTGGTGCTGCTGAGCAGGAGGGCTCGTGGCAGACAAGGAATGGGGGACCACCTCATTCCTTGCAACAGGAGAGCCACGAGGTGTAACAGGTGAGTATGTGTTTTTTTATTTTTTACATTTCCACGTGTGTTTCTCCGGCGCGAGTCATGTGCACCCGCATCCACACTACTTCCGTGTGGTACGTGTGCGGGACCGTGCTGCCGGAGAAACACTGACCTGCATCCGTGTGGAGCACTCGGCACATGTCTACTCCACATGGAGGCACGGGCCACTGGCAGAAAACGTGCGTGCACATATACCCATTGATTTTAATGGGTATACGTGTGCCCGTGTCTCCGGTACATACGGGCATGGACCTAGCACGTACCGGTGACACGGACGTGTGAAGGGGGCCATAGAGAAACTGAGTTCACATAGACTACACAAGGACCTGTTATTTGGAGAGGTTGTGATAAATCACAAATAAAGCTCTTTGTCAGAAAATGATTGCCTCTACCATTTACCCCAGTTATGTTACAAACAGAGGGTCATCTATTTTGGATTCTCAAATGATCGTTCAGTTAAAAGAGCTAAATTAGAAGGAGCTCTCAACTTTATCAGTCAAATGGCTTCTAAGTTAACCCAAAAGGCCCCGTTACACGCAACGACATAGCTAACGATATGTCGTCAGGGTCACGGAATTCGTGACGCACATCCAGCGTCGTTAGCAACGTCGTTGCGTGTAACATCTCCGAGGGACTGTTAACGATCAAAAATACTCACCTTATCATTGATCGTTGACACGTCGTTCATTTTCAAAATCTCGTTGGTCATTGTGGACGTAGGTTGTTCGTCGTTCCTGTGGCAGCACACATCGCTACGTGTGATACCCCGGGAATGACGAACAACAGCTTACTTGAGTCCTCCGGCAATGAGGTGGGCATGTCGTTAATGGGGCTGTTCTTCGCCCCTCCGCTTCTATTGGCAGGCCGCTGTGTGACGTCGCTGTGACGGCGCACAAACCTCCCCCTTAACAAAGAGGTTGTTCGCCGGCCACAGCGACGTCACTAGGAAGGTAAGAACGTGTGACAGCCGTTAGCGATATTGTTCGCCACGGGCAGCGATTTGCCCGTGACGCACAAATGGCGGGGGCAGGTACGCTTGCTAGCGATATCGCTAGCGATATCGTAGCATGTAAAGCCCCCTAAAGGCATCCCTCAACAGTTAGCTAGAGGAAAAATCAACTGCAAAGATTGCCTCTTGTTCTGGAAGATTTTCAGGACCATGCATTACGTAGCTAGCTTCTTCTCACTGTGCCATGCTTCATTTATCCTGTGGATCGCTGCAGGGAAATGAAACACTTCTTGCTGGTTTTGACAACACAGTTTATAGCGGGAGTACCATCAGCATGATTACAGATAACGAAGACAACCATGTTAACATACCCTAATACCATATTTAAAAAAAGATATCAGGATCGCTACCCCAAAGCAGTCATCCTTCTCAGCCAATCCAGCCGCTACTGCATATTTAGAGGGTAATGCATCCAGAATATTTGGAATTTAGAAGGACAGATTCTGACACTTTCTTGCTGTAAAAATAACAGCAAGATGCACAAGCCATGTTTAGCTGTGAGACATCAGATATCTCATAGGAGAATAGAAGACTAGACCAGCCCCAGACACCTAATTAAAACTGTGGAACACGTTTCATGGAGGAAGATGTATTGGAAGAGACGATAGGGAATAAAGAAGCAATTACAGATCTTATGACTAGACTTTGCAGAAAATGTTTACAGTTCATGTTATTTACAAGTGAAGTCATCTATGGATATATACAGTGGCTTGAAAAAGTATTCATATCCTGCAAACCTTTCCACCTTTTTTCACATTATACCCACAAATGTAAGTGTATTTTATTGGGATTTTATGTGATATACATCAACTCAAGAGGGACAATCTGCTCACAGGACAACTATTAGTTGTATGCGCCACATATCTTGCCTTTATGGAAGAGTGGAAAGAAGAAAGCCAGATTTAAAAGTAAGCCATAAGAAGTATTTGCAAGAAGCTATGTAGGGTTCACAGCTAGCATGTGAAAGAAGGTGCTCTGGTCATAGGAAACCAAAGGAGAACTTTTTGGGCTAAATTCAAAACGTTTTGTGTGGCAGAAAACTAGCAATGCACATCACCCTGAAAACACCATCCCCACTGTCAAACGTGGTGGAGGCAGCATCATGCTGTGGGGGGGGCTTTTCTCCAGCATGGACAGGGAACCTGATCAGAGTTGATAGGAAGATGGATGTAGATCGATACGAGATTGATAATCCTGGTGGAAAACCTGTTAGAGGCTGCTAAAGACTTGAGACTGGGGGTTGGTTCACCTTTCAGCAGGACAATGATCTAAAACACACTGCCAGTGCTACAATGGAATGGTTGAAATCAAAACATATTCATGTGTGTGAATGGCCCAGTCACAGTCTAGACCTAAATCCCATTCAGAATCTGTGGCAAGACTTGAAAATTGCTGTTCACAGATGCCTCCATCCAATCTCACTGAGCTAGAGATAAAGAAGAATAGGAAAAAAATGTCAGCCTCTAGATGTGTATAGCTGGCAGAGACATATCCCAAAAGACTTACAGCCGTAATTGAAGCGAAAGGTGGTCCTACAAAGTATTGACTCAGGAGGCTGGATACTAATGCACGTCACAATTTTCAGATTTTTATTTTTAAAATATTTAGAAAACCATGTATCATTTCCTTTACACTTCACAAATACTTGCTATTTTCTGTTTGTTTATCACAGAAATCCCAATTAAATACAACTAATGCTGAGCTGGCTGGCAGTCAGTGCCGAATTTTTGGATACAGCCACTGCTCTCTATACACAAAGCAGTGGCTGAAGCCATGCAGGCGCCACCCCTGTGACTGAAAGCCTGAGGCTGCTGAGAGGAACAAAGTTCATTTTCTCCTGGCTGGAAAGTCTCAGTGCCCAACAGCTTCAAACTGCTATTAACCTGCAGATTAACCCCATATCTGTAGGCTAATAGCATTTTATTCCACCTGACGATTCCCTTTAAAGGGACTCTATCAGCAGGTTTCTGCAATGTAATCTGAAGACAGCATGCTGTAAGAGTTAAAACAGAGCATTGAACCCTGTGTGTGTCTTATCTCGAAGTCTGGTTTTTTTTACCTTCAATGTTAGTTTAAACCTCTTAGCTTTATCATTCGTGGGTCTAAAGGTGGTGTCACACATAGCGACGACGACAACGACGTCGCTGCTAAGTCACCATTTTCTGTGACATAGCAGCGACGTCCCGTCACTGTGTGTGACATCCAGCAACGACCTGGCCCCTGCTGTGAGGTCGCCGGTCATTCCTGAATGTCCTGCTTCATTTTTTGGACGTTGCTCTCCCGCTGTGAAGCACACATCGCTGTGTGTGACAGCGAGAGAGCGATGAACTGAAGCGAGCAGGGAGTAGGGAGCTGGCGTCTGGCAGCCTGCGGTGAGCTGTAACCACGGTAAACATCGGGTAACCAAGAAGCCCTTTCCTTGGTTACCCGATATTTACTTTAGTTACTAGCGTCCGCCGCTCTCACGCTGCCAGTGCCGGCTCCTTGCATACGTAGCTGGAGTACACCTCGGGTAATTAACCCGATGTGTACTCTGGCTAGGAGAGCAGGGAACAGGGAGCCGGAACTGGCAGCGTGAGAGCGGCGGATGCTAGTAACTAAGGTAAATATCGGGTAACCAAGAGAAGTGATTTCCTTGGTTACTCGATATTTACCCTAGGTACGCTTCCACGCGTCGCTGCTGGCTGGGGGCTGGTCACTGGTCGCTGGTGAGATCTGCCTGTTTGACAGCTCACCAGCGACCATGTAACGACGCAGCAGCGATCCTGATAAGGTCAGATCGCTGGTCGTGATCACTGCTGCGTCGCTATGTGTGACACTACCTTAAGGAGCTCTGTAGTCCGTCTCCTCCCAAGTTTGCTGCTTCAATGTTTTTAGATATTTTAGTCAGATGTTTCTATGGTTAGAATTATAAGCATTTCATACGTTTTTAAACAGTTATTGAGAAATACATCAAGTTTATTTAAAGAGTCAATATTTAGTGGTGTCCCTTATTTTTTAAGACTTTTACATTTCTGCCTGGCACGCTGGATATTAGCTTCGTGGCCAAATCCTGACTAATGACAACAAATCTTGCCCAATCATTTCTGTGTTTTTGTTTCTTCACCCGGTTTTTTGAGAGTTGACCGCAGATTAATGGGACTCACATCTTGGGAGTTTTTTGGCCATGATCACAAAATGTCAATATTTTGTACACCGAGCCACTTAGGTATCACTTTTCCTTGTGTCATGGTGCGCCATCATGCTGGAAAAAGCATTGTTAATCACCAAATTGATCCTGCATTGTTGGAGAAGTTACTCTTGGAGAATGTTTTGATCTCTTTCTTTATTCTTGGCAGTTTTCTTAGACAAAATTGTGAGAGAGCCTATTCCATGGATGAAAAACAACCCTATATATTATTGATCTCAGGTTGTATAACTGTTGGCATACGGGACTCATGATTAGGGATGATCGAATATCACAAATATTCGGCAATATTCGACTTCGCGAATATCTGACGAATAAGTCACTGCTATGCGAATATTCGATGCTCAATGTAAGTCTATGGGAAGCCCGAATAGTTGCTATTCGGCAACTATTCTGGTTTCCCATAGACTTACATTGCTCACCGAATATTCGCAAATAGTGAAATAGCGGAGACCTATTCGGCGAATATGGGCATTTCCGAATATTTGCAGTATTCGTTCATCCCTACTCATGATAGTACTTACCTTTTCTTCTCCGGACAATCAGTCTTCCAGATGTCCCAGTCTGGAGGGGTGCAGTACAGTCCCCTTAGTTCCTCACAATTCCGGGTCCACCGCTAAGTCTCCACTTCTCTCGGTGACTGATATTGGCTGTTGCACAGAATCTTTTGTCGATGACACCCGCTTGACGGATCTTTCGCTCAACGCCAAAACCCTTTGTGTTATCTGGGCCACTAGGCTGACGCACGACCATGAGACGGGGTGCACTGTGCAGTTGACAGTGCAGTTTGGTGATTGGCTGCCACACCGTGTGACGTCAGCACTGCAGCTAATAGCACACTCCATGATCAGTGGTGGATACTTAGTGCTGGACCCATGGAGGGTGAGTAAAGTACTGTTTATTTGTGTTTTTTTATTTTTCTTTAACAAACTGGATTTAAGGACTGGGATGATATTCCTACTCTGATCAGCTGACTAATAACAGATGTCTTTAATGTTCTCATGAACGAGCGAGAGATTTTACTTTATTAAACATAGTTTTTTCTGTCTGCAATTGAATTAACCAAAGCCAAATGTCAGTAATCAGTAAAAGTGTTCTCATATCATATTAGCCATAATTTATATCTATCATCAAAATGGTTAAGCTTGAAATTTCAGCATTGTAATTGCAGAGATCTGGTCCATCCCTGTTGCCTGCTTTGCTTGCCATCAGGGATATTTGTAATGCTTGTTTACATTAGTGGATTAAATGCTGTAATGAGCTTCTCTTGATCCTTTTACGCTACATCCGAGCACATAGTAGATTGCTGTGTAAATCAGTCGACAGACCAAAGCATATTTCAGGGTAATAGATCCAAAAAGGGCATTTCTTCCATGGTGTTTGGCTGGCCTGGTAATAAGGGAATACAGTAAGCTTTTGTTGCCGGCTTTGTCCTCATCTATACCCGTATCCCTGTCTCCTCATCATCATCTTTTTTCTGCCTCCTGGGAGTCTGGCGATGGTTGGTAGGGACAACTCAAGAGTTCCTTAGCAACAAAGGGCTGGTAAATATCTTAATGGGGCGAAAAGCAATAAAAGAAAGGGAAAAAAATGAAATCACTGGAAACATGAGCAGATCTAGTTCATCTTTATGATATTGAAACAGAAAGCTATATAATATAAGAAACCAGTGTTTAGATTCTCGCTGGTAACCATTTACGTACATATACAGTTGCTCGTGTTATTTGCAGCCCATATAATCTAGATACAAATGAGTAGTAAGTATATAAACTGCAAAACCACAAAGAGGACTCTCAAGATTTATGCGGGCGTCACACGATGAGATCTATTATGTGATCGCACGAGCGATCGTACCCGCCCTGTCGTTTGTGCGTCACGGGCAAATTGCTGCCCGTGTCGCACAAAGTTGTTAAACCGCCGTCACTCGTACTTACCTGCTGAGCGACCTTGCTGTGGGCGGCGAACATCCTCTTCCTGAAGGGGGAGAGACGTTCGGCGTCACAGCGACGTCACACAGCCGCCGACCAATAGAAGCGAAGGGGCGGAGATGAGCGGGACATAAACATCCCACCCACCTCCTTCCTTCCGCATAGCCGGCGGGTGCTGCGGGACGCAGGTAAGCTGTGTTCATCGTTCCCGGGGTGTCACACGGAGTGATGTGTGCTGCCCCAGGTACGATGAACAACCGGCCCCATGAAAAATAAACGATTTTTAAAAAATAAGCGACGTGTACACGACTCACGATTTGTGACCGATTCAGCGTCCCTCGGAGCTGTCACACAAAACAACGTCGCAAACGATGACGCACATCCGGCATCGTTTGCGACGTTGTTTTGTGACCGATTCAGCGTCCCTCGGAGCTGTCACACAAAACAACGTCGCAAACGATGCCGGATGTGCGTCACGAAAACAGTGACCCTGACGATGCATCGCATGATAGATCTTCTCGTGTGACGCCCGCATTAGTCTGAAAGGGGATGTTATCTGAAGAATATTTCTTACCTGCCCACAGGATTGATGATAAAGGTAATAGCTCGCTCACACCCCGGTATAATACGTGCGAGTGTTATCCAATGTTTTGTCAGATAGCGCTCGCTCCAATGTTATACTATGGGGCTTTACCGACCAGAGTTTTTTTTTTTTCTCCTCCCGATTTGGCATGAGAAATAAATCGCAACAAGCCAGTGTATATGAGAACGCACTAGATATAAAGGCTCCCATACCTGGAGCCATATGGCAGTGAAAATAACAACAAAGTTGAGATACCGAGGGGAGCTGCGTCAAGAAAATAAAAACAAAAACTGGCCACTTTTGACATGGGTATTGCTCCTCTTCACACGTACGTGCCTCCGGTACGTGTATGGTCCGTTTCCTCACGTACTGGAGACATGTACACACCTAGACCTATGTCTTCCTTTGGTGTCGGACACACGTATGTATTTTTGCACGGAACGTGTGTCCGTTCCGTACATACGTGTGTCCGTTTGTTTCTCACGCCGACATGTCCGTTTTATTTCTGGCATCACGGGTGTCACACGGAACGCAATCAGGTCAGACTGACACACACGGACCACACGGATGTGTTCCGTGTGACACCCAGTGGAGAAAAGACATGTGTCTGCAAGAAAAAAAACAAAACATTTCTCACCTTCTCCAGCCCTCCTGTCTCTGCCGCTGCTGTCACTTGCTGCCGCCCGCCGCTCATTATGCTAATTGAATATTCACTTCACTGCAGCCGGAAGCAGCAGCAGCGGGGAGTCGGCAGGACCGGAGACCGAAGATCAGCACCACGATCAGCGACGCCAGGGACGGGTGAGTAGAAAGCTCCCGTTCTCCGTGTGTTATCACGGATAACACACGGAGAACACACGTAGGCCATGCATACAGCACACCAAGGGCAATATGCACCTTTGACACGTTCGTGAAACACATGCGTGATTTTCACAGACGTGTAAAAGAGGCCTTAAGGAGTGCAGAGCCTTGGACATGGTATCCCTCCATTGCTTTTTTTTTTTATAAAATCTTCTTTGAGCTGAATGGGTAGTGCAGAATACCTAAAGGTAAAAAAAAGACTGATGGAACATCCTACCTTTCTAATGTGAACAGATGCGAACTGAACATGAAACAGAGTAACAAAAAGGACACAGTTGCACTTTTCAGTGCTAAGACATGTGAATCAATGAATATAGGAATATTTACATGCATTACTGCTATGAAAAACATGTCCAAATTTAAATATTTAGAACACAAAAATGGCCAGTTTTTTTGTGAGCCCAACAGCCAAGAGAAAGCCGACCTCTTATTGTTGGGTCCCTATCAAACTAATATTCCACAATCTTAGCACTACAGAGTGCAACTGTCTCCTTTTTGTTACTATGTTTCATGTTCAGTTTGCACCTGTTCACATTACAAAGGTAGGAAGTGCTATCAGTCTTTTTCTTTGATTACAGGGTTATGCCTTCTTATTGAGCACTCCTGCTCTTTAGTCTCAGGTGATTTTAATTCTCCATTTGCAGGTTCCTGTCTGACCATAAATTGTAGGATTTTTAACCCAAAGAAAGGCACTAGTTTGATAGGGACCCAACTAAAAGAGGTTGCCTTGCCGCTGGCTGTTGGGCTCACATAAAACTGGCCATTTTTGTTTGCTAAGTATCTAAATTTTTACGTTTTTCATAGCAGTAATGCATATCTATATTCCCATATTCATTGTTCCACATATCTTAGCACTGCAGAGTACAACTTTTTTCCTTTTTTTTTGAACACCTAAAGGTGTCTGAAAGGCCCATATTGAAATCAGTTTATCAGGAAAATAGGCAAGTGCCTATTGGCTGTTGCACCCTTGGCTGCCTTGCAAATTCCCAAATTCCAAGCAGACCAGGCAAGTCTACTGGACAGTGGGTAGTTTGTAGCTCTTGCTGAATATACTATTTATTTGTCCTCTTTTTTTAAAGGAGTATTTCCATCTTCAAGCTCTTATCCCAATATGTGGTAGGTGTAATAATAAGAATATTGGTAAATACCTCCAATTAGAAATGTTGTATAGTTCTCCTAATTTACTATGTAACTTACCTCATGTGCAGTACATTTCAGGACCTTAGTCTCGTCTCAGGTACCATAGCTGGAGACAAGACTAGTATGGCACTGCTCCAAGATGGCTTTTTCCAGCTCTGCTAGAGACGATTTGACAAGTCTCTTACTATGGAAGAGAACAGTCAATCACCTGGAGTGTTGGAGGCTGAAGCCGGCCAGGAAAAACGCTCATTCCCTGTAGTCCCTGGTCGGATTTTCTAACTATAATTTTTCTAAAATGGTGATGCATTTTACAGACAAATATATATGGCTGCAATCTGGCAGCCAGCCTCTGATTTATGCTGCATGAGGTTTGGGCAGCATGAATACATGGACACTAAGGGGCACTTTGCACACTACGACATCGCAGGTGCAATGTCGGTGCGGTCAAATTGAAAGTGACGCACATCCGGCGTCGCAGGCGATATCGTAGTGTGTAAAGCATTTTTGACACGATTAACGAACGCAAAAGCGTCGTAATCGTATCATCGGTGTAGCGTCGGTCATTTCCATGAATTGGGAAAGACCGATGTTACGATGTTGTTCCTTGTTCCTGCGGCAGCACACATCGCTGTGTATGAAGCCGCAGGAGCGAGGAACATCTCCTACCTGCGTCCTGCGCCTCACACCAGCTATGCGGAAGGAAGGAGGTGGGTGGAATGTTTACGTCCCGCTCATCTCCGCCCCTCCGCTTCTATTGGCCGCCTGCCGTGTGACGTCGCTATGACTCCGCATGACCCGCCCCCTTAATAAGGAGGTGGGTCGCCGGCCAGAGCGACGTCGCAGGGCAGGTGAGTGCATGTGAAGCTATCGTAGCGATAATGTTCGCTACGCCAGCTATCACCATGATATCGTAGCTGCGACAGGGGCAGGGACTATCGTGCTCGGCATCGCAAGCATAGGCTAGCGATGTCGCTGCGTGCAATGTGCCCCTTAGGTTCCCTTTAATGATGATGCATCCTTGTGTAGGTACTTTGCAAGGGCAAACACTTTCTTTGGTAACACAGCTGACGTATGTAGGCTTGCACTCCTAGACTGAAACATAATATTATCTGTTACATATGAAGAGAGTATTTAGGCTATTTTCGCTTATCTGGAATATTGTTGTCTGCAGCCAGTAGGTATTAAGCACAGCTAATTTCACACAATATGAATAAGTATCATTTTTGGGACTGCTAAAAGCCAATCATAACATTTTATTTAATGAGGATACAAAATGCAGCAGTGCTTGGTTTATTTAGCAATAACCTATTCTCCTATAAACAGATTGATGCATAGCAATATGAACCAGTTTGAAGACATCAGAACTAGCGAATATTTTGTGTCTCAGAGTCACAGTGTGTCACCAGGTTTTCCCAATATAAGCTAAGGCCTCTACTTTTACCGCCTCTTTTACAGTATTCTAGTAACCTTGCTATAATTCCCCAACCCACTCTGCATATCCTCAAAAAATACGGTACATTTGATCACCTTCTACAGTGCGGTTCAGTCAATGGGCAACGCTGTTCTTGCTCGGCGCCTCCTTTCTCCCTATAATCGCCGTTCTCCTGCCCTGCTTCATGTAGATGAAATCTACTACGTCATCTACACAGTGTCCCCAATCTCTCCCGCGCAGACATCCTTGTCTGTGCACTACTGAGGGCAGAAGAAAGTACTGTAGTGCGCAAGTGATGGCTTTACTTACGAGTGATCAGCACTTATTGTCCTTCTGTGGCGCATGCGCATTATAATACTTTGCAAGACAAAGCGAACTGAGATTATGGGGTGCGCTTTGGTGATGAAATAGGATGCGTCATACACAGAGCAGTGCAGGAAGATGGTGATTGCATGGAGAGAGGAGACGATGAACAAGACCACTGACCCCCATCAAACCAGAATGTGCCCAATATGAGGGGATTCTAAAGTGTATTTTTTTAGGGTATGCAGAAGGGGCTGGGAATTTATATACATGTTGTTTGACTACTGTCAATGAAGCAGTAAAAGTGGTGCCTTATGCCTGCTTTACAGGAGACGATCGATCATACCCGCCCCCGTCGTTTGTGCGTCATGGGCAAATCGCTGCCCATGTTGCACAAAGTCATGAAACCCCCATCACACGTTTACCTGCTGAGCGACCTCGCTGTGGGCGGCGAACATCCTCTTCCTAAAGGGGAGGGACGTTCGGCGTCACAGCGACGTCAAACAGCCGCCGACCAAAAGAAGCGGAGGGGCGAAGATGAGCGGGACGTAAACATCCCGCCCACCTCCTTCCTTTCGCATAGCCACCGGGAGCCGCGGGACGCAGGTAAGCTGTGTTCATCGTTCCTGGGGTGTCACATGGAGCAATGTGTGCTACCCCGGGTACGATGATCAACCGGCGCCATTTTAATTAAACAATTTTTTAAAACTGAGCGACGAGTACACGACTTTGTGAGCGATACTGCGTCGCTCGGAGGTGTCACACAAGACGACGTCGCGAACGATGCCGGATGTGCGTCACGAAAACCGTGACCCCGACGATGCATCGTACGATAGCTCGTCTCGTGTAAAGCACCCTTTAGTCTATATTGCAAAAACCTGGTGACAGGTTCCCTTTAAAGGCTCCATAAATATACTCAATTATCAATTCAAAATTATTAATTTGGGGATTTTGTCTGAATACTGAAACGCATCAAAAACACACGTAATTCGCACCTAAGAATGTCAATAAAGCTTGTCCAAGCCAAATATCAAAACGTCTCAAAAACAAAGCGGCTTTATTTAAAGCATGACATACCAAAGAGACAAAAAAAACTAAGCTTCGAAAGAGCAATAAAAACCCATGCTAAAAAACACACAAAAACAATAAAAATCACACAAGTATCCTAATATACATAATAGGTGCAGAAATTCTGCAACATCAAAAGCTCATGTGGGAACGTAGCAATCTGTTTAAGTGCACAAACTAGTGCATAGTGGGTTCAATCATTATCTTTACGACAATAATTGGCACTGTGCATTTTTTATTGATAGAAATCAACATAAATTTCCATTCCAATTATGAAAGCATTTTGGCCCACTTTGGATCAGACATGTCACAGTTTAGTATATTCCGTAATTTAGGGTTTTTAGAATTGCACTGTAACAATTGGATGTGCGAAAGCTCCATGTAATATATTGAGGCATTGCACTAATTAGAAAAGTGAAATAGTTGGGTAACGTAATATTATGAGTGTGATGCCAAATGTCAGATTTTTCTCGGAAAGCTTTTCTGGAATGTAAGGGCAGGTGCTGGCAGGCTGTGAACGGCGTAATGTAGGGTGCAGAAATAACCTGTGTAACCGCCATTGACTGTTACTGCGGCCCCTGAAGGTAATAGCAGGTTAGGACAGCATATCTATGGCTGCAAACCCAGGAGCGGCAGAGCAAGTCTGTGCAGTGTCTGAAAAGGTTATGGAGATGTAACTGATGTGAGGAGCATGAATAGGCGGCCTTCACCAAGCATCTGCCTTCACATCATCAGCCTCAAATGAATACAATCAAACCTCTTAGTGAACGGCTGCTTGGCTTCAGCATCACTGAAGACTGAGGAATGTGGAGATAGGATTGAAGGAATGCTCAAGACGGCTTCTCAGGTTTATCACACAAGGAATGAAAAGATGGCCGGATACTGGATGCTGCAGTGGTGTTAGAGCAAACCCTCTACGAGGCAGTGGGGGCAAACTTTTCACTATTATCCAAAGAATGATTATTTTTGGATGAGTTAGATTGTGATACTTGTACGCCAGGTAAAAAAAAAATATATAGTGTACTCGTGAAACAAGAATGTGCTTGGTTGCAAAAAGAAGAGCAATAAACCTTCATTGTCTGTTTGAGATTGTAACAAGGGACATATGCATTTTACATGATAACTACCGTGTTTCTCCAGAGATAAGACAATGTCTTATATTATTTTTTGCCCTGAAAAATGTGATAGGGCTTATTTTCGGAGTAGGGTTTATTTTCGGGGAAACACAGTTGGGGGTAATTTTACCCCCCTCAAAAAAGCAGACTCCAATTCTAGGACAATCATACTTACCAGACCATGGACGTCCGTGGGGCTCCCTGGTCCTCCTGTGATAATCAGCAGGCATGCTCTACGCTGTCCTCCACTGCTTCTGGCTGACACATTCACATACACCAGATCGCACACACACTCATACTCATACACACACATCAGCTCGCGCATACAATCACACATCAGGTCACACACACACATTCACCACATCTGGTGATACCAATTGCTTCCGGCCGCCAGGGGAAGATGGGACATAGTACAGTGGAGCATGAGGACCTGCTGTGGAACACATTGAAGCGTTCTACTGTAGGTCCTCTATGTGTTCCACCACAGGTCCTCGCACTCCACTGCACTGCATCCCAGATACCCCTGCTGGTCAGAAGCAGTCGGTATCACCAGATGTAATGAGTGTTGTGTGTCATCTGATGTGTGTGTGATCTGATGTGTGTGTGCGATCTGAAGTGTGTGTGTGCGATCTAATGTGTGGGTGTGCGATCTGATGTGTGCGCAATCTGATGTTTGTGTGTGTGCGATCTGATGTGTGTTTGCAATCTGATGTGTCTGTGTGTGCGATCTGATGTGTGTGGTTGTACGATATAAAATGTGTGGGTACACTATCTGATGTGTGTTTATGTGCGATCTGATGTGTCTCAGTGTGCAAACTGATGTGTGTGGGTGTGCGATCTGGTGTGTGTGGGTGTGCGATCTGAAATGTGTGGGTGTGCAATCTGATGTGTGTGCGATCTGATGTGTGTGTGTGCGATCTGATGTGTCTCTGTGTACGAACTGATGTGTGTGATCTGATGTGTATGGGTGTGCATTCACTTTCGGTGTCTGGTGAGTATGCTTGCTGGATCTTCTCTCTACTTTCTTCTCTCTTGGGGTTGTCTGCTTTCTACAATGATGTGTCCTGCAGAATTCTTTAACTTTATTAGCTGCATGGACGCTTCATTATTGGCTTATTTTCGGGGTATGGCTTATATTATAGCCTATAGTCGAAAAGGCTGAAAATTTCTGCTAGGTCTTATTTTCGGGGTAGGGCTTATTTTTGGAAAAACACGGTATTACACTAACCCCTATATTTCCTATCTCCCATAAATTGCCATGTTTCATATTTTCCGTGATTTAATACTAGACAGGAATAAGAGCTTATTTAGACCTTAGTTTTTCCGCACAACTGCTATCTATGTAGAACTCATACCATGTGATTGTATAGGGTAGTTCACATGTCCGATCTCCTTGGACTGAGTGGTTTGTACAAAAGCATGGAGACTTGTCTGATATTGATCCTAGTGTTTGACCAAACTCGGCACTGCAAGTCTACAAGTCCGTGAAAAAATCTGACAGCACTTGGATGTCATCTGTGTGTTGTCTGTTTTTCACAGACTGCTTATTATGAGATATTTGAGAAACCTCCTTCAGGTATTTTTTTTCATCCTAGAAAATTGGATGAAACTCTGACAAAACCCTAATGGTAAAAACTGACACTGAACAAACTCCAATGGTAAAAACCAACAACTGATAAAAAAAACATAATTTTTTCCATACAAGAACAATCACTGACATCTGAATTAGCCCTAAGGTTCATGAAGGTAGAAGCTTCTTATTTTAATGTTTTCAGTCCTATTTCTGAAGGCATTATTCCTGTGTTCCGTTGTTCATGATGGGTAATAGTAGAAAGAATGGTGTGGTATCATTCTGCGCTGCTGACAAGAGATGAAAACATGCAGATTTGTAAAATAAGTGGTTTTATTAGATGTACGCGTTTCGAAGTCTCCGTCTTCCTCAGGATCTCAGTCACATATCCCGAGGAAGAAGTCAAAGACTTCGAAACGCCTAGATCCAATAAAACCACTTATACAAATCTGCATGGTTTGATCTCCTGTCAGCAGCGCAGAATGATACCACACCATCCTTTCTACTATTACTGGTCGGCTCAGCGAGTCTGTGGTACTGCAGCAAAATATCTATAACTGCATGCGATATAATCCAACTCTAAGTGAGCATATACTGGTACATTTACCTTCATATCCCAGATAAAACCCTATTGCGCTGTTTTTCTTTGAGCCGTTGTCCATGGTGGGGAAACATTAAGGGCAGCATGGTGGTCCGGTTGTATGAACAGTTGTTTTGCAGCTTTTCTATATGTTTTTATAGGTTTTCTTATTTGCTTCCGATTTCCAAAAAAGCTTCGTAATTGATTTTTATCAGATAGATAAATTAGATTGTCAAACCAGATTTGATGTAAATGGCGACATTATGTAATTATATACAGTGGTGTTGTATACGTCAATGCTATATAACCATCAGTAATAATAAACAAATTAGTCTCAGATGCCTGTTATTTCATTAATTTGAGTGAATATTGTAGCGTAAATTAAGAATAACATCAGCCTGATAAAAATGGGATTTGGAATTGTATGTAATGGGCCTTTCTTATCTTCTTTCCAGCAATGCCCTACCCACATAACTCGTACAGTTCATCTGGAAGCACCGGACCCATCCAATGCTACCGGTGTAGAGAGACCTGCAAAGGAGAAGTAGTGAGGGTGCAGAGCAACCACTTCCATATCCGCTGCTTCACCTGTCAAGGTACAACTCGAAAATATGTGTGTGCTGAGATAAGCTTAAGAAGTATCAGGAGACTTATTGATATATTACATACGTAGAACCACCCTTCCTTGTGATCTGCTTACTAGTCCTTTCTGGCCATGCCATGAAGACCAACATTTCATTGTCCTATGTGATCGAACTCAGTAAAGGAATAAAATATATTTGTTTTCTTTGGTTAATTTTTAGAATAGCTGTAATCACTAGAGATGAAAGAAGCCAGAAGCCTTCTCAAAAGCCCTCCATACACTGTAGATAGATATTTGCTAAACGATGGTCTGGTTGATCTTTCAGCTGGCACGGTCTTGCCCAACAATCCCATACATATAAACGCTTGTTCTACCAAGCTCTCCTTGGTTCTCTATGTGGGAGTTACTGCCAGACGTCTCTTATGATTTTACAATTGCTGAAAAAGTGAACATGGCTTTGTGGGGAAGTGGAGGGATGGGTCCCCTTGCTGCCTTAGATATATAATTTAGGATAGAAAGTGGCATAAATTATGATACAAATCTTAGCTGCTGAATACATTTGTTCATCCCTTAAAAGGGAACCTGTTGGGAAAAATGCTGTTAACCTGCAGATATGGAGTTAATCTGGGGATTAATAGCGTTCTGAACCTGCCAGGCGCCTACATTGAGAGCCCCACTGCCGGGAGGAAATTAACTTTATTCCTCCCGGCAGCATTCGGCTTTCAGTCATCAGGGAGGAAACGGCATGGGTTCAGTCACCGCTCAAGGTATAGTGATTGGCAGCTGTAACTGCTCCTCCCGCACTGACTGACAGCTGGCTCTAATGCTGAGCCAACTGTCAGTCAGTGCTGGGAGTGCAGTACAACACCTCTCACTAACAGTTAATCCGTCCTATTGTCCTCCTGATAACTGAAAGCCAAACGCTGCCGGGAGGAATAAAGTTCATTTCCTTCCGGCAGCAGGGCTCTCAATGCAGGCGCCTGGCAGGTTCAGAATGCTATTAACCTGTAAATTATCCCCATATCTGCTGGTTAATAGCATTTTTTCCCACAAAACAGGTTTCCTTTAAAGGGAACCTATCACCACTTTTTTGGTGTATAAGGCTAAGTTCACATTTCCGTTGATTTGTATCAGTCACATGCGTCGCTTGACGCATGTGACTGATGCGCTGTTCAACGCTGTACAACGGATGACAAAGAACAGAATTCTTTGTCGGATTCCGTTGTGTGCGGGGGGCGGAGTTCGGGGGGCAGAGCCGAGCGGGGGGCGGGGCCAGGCGCTGAGGATGTCAGTGGAAGTGCTGCGGTCTGCATGGCTGGGGACAGGTGAGTGTATGTGTGAGTGAGTGAGTGTGTGTATGTGCATGTATGTATGTATGTATGTATGTATGTATGTATGTATGTGTGTGCACATGCAAAGTGCGGGAGGGGGCGGAGCCGAGCGGGGGGCGGGGCCAAGCGCTGAGGATGTCAGTGGAAGTGCTGCGGTCTGCATGGCTGGGGACAGGTGAGTGTATCTGTGAGTGAGTGAGTGTGTGTATGTGCATGTATGTATGTATGTATGTATGTGTGTGTGTGCACATGCAAAGTGCGGGAGGGGGCGGAGCCGAGCAGGGGGCGGGGCCAGACGAGGGTGTCAGTGCTTGTCTGCATGGCTGGGGACAGGTGTGTGTGTGTGTGTGTGTGTGTGTGTGTGTGTACATGTGTGGAGTGCGGGAGGGGGCGGGGCCGAGCGGGGAAGTGTCGGCCTCCCTGCACACGTAACCAGCCTAAATATCGGGTAACAGCAAAGCACCCGATGTTTACCTTGGTTACCCGATATTTACCTTGGTTACGGGCCTACACCGCTTAGCGCTGGCTCCTTGCACCGTAACCAGGGTAAATATCGGGTAACCAACCAAAGCTGGTGACGTGTGCAGGGAGCCAGAGAGCATGCGCAGCGAAATCCGACGGATCTCGCTGCTCAAAAAACGTTACATGCTGCGTTCCCCCCGCCCGGCGGTCAGTCGTTCCACGACTGATCAGTCGGGCGGAGGGTGCAACGCAGCATCATCAGTCACAATCCGCTGCTCATACAAGTCTATGGGAGCAGCGGAATCCGCTAAACGGATTCCGCTGTTTACAAGAGCAGCGGATTGTGACTGATAGATTTTAGCGGAAATGTGAACTTAGCCTAAGCTACGGCCACCACCACCGGGCTCTTATGTACAGCATTCTAATATACTGTATATAAGAGCCCAGGCCGGGGGTATAATATAACAAATTTTTATAATACGTACCTAAACCGGTCGCTGCGGTGTATGAGGGCCTAATTGGTGCCTCCGTTGTCCGGTGCCGGCTCCTCCCCTTTCGGCCATCTTCGTCCTCCTTCTGACTACTGTGTGCATGACGCGTCTACATCATACACACTCGCCGGTCCTGCGCAGGCGCACTACAAAACTTTGATCTGCACTGCTCAGGACCTGAATGCCGGCGAGTGTGGATGACGTTGGACCCGTCATGCACCGCAGCTAGAGAAGAAGGAGAACAAAGCTGGCCGAAAGAGGCGGCTCCGGCACCGGACAATGGAAACGACCATTAGGTCCTCATCCACCGCAGAACGACCATTAGATAAGTATTATAAAGTGTTTTTTATGTTGTCACAGCGGCCGGGGCTCTTATATACAGCATGTTAGAATGCTGTATATAAGAGCCCGGAGGTGGTGGCCGCAGCTTATAGGGCAAAAAAGTGGTGACAGGTTCCCTTTAAGATGCATGACTTTTAGCAGAAAAAAATGAGTCTAAAGTAAGCCAACCAAAAGGTGGTAGAAAGTCGCCAAATGTATCCTCCAGCATCTTGTGCATTAAGCGTAATTCTAAATAAGAATTATTAATTCTGCCCCATTGTATGAAATGTGTAAAACAAATAATTCAACAGTTCTCAATTACTACAGTAATCTGCACACTGAGATTTGAGGATTAATAGATCAAATAGCTAACCCTGTGCCTGGCAGCCAGAGAACTGCTAATGAAATGTGTATAGCTCAACTATATTACTGGATAAATACAATACTAATTATCTTTTTCACAGAACGAAAGATACTATCGCGCAAGAACCACCTGGGAGAGGTAGCTTTCCGACCCTTTAAAGGGAATCTGTCATCAAGATTTTGCTTCCTCACTTGAGAGCAACATGATGTAGGAAAAGAGACCCCCCAATCCAACTATGTAACACTTTACTGCATGCAGTGGTTCTGACAGTTTTTAGATTTAGCAATGCAGCAAAGCTGAAAAAGCTGATCTTGCCCAAACCAGGCTCTTTATTTACATTATACATTGACAGTGAGATGCCAATCACAGGAGGGAGAGTGTTGGACTGCCATAGACAAGGCAATGTAGTCCAGCAATGATAAGTTCCTGGTCCTAAAACAATCATTCCAAGTAAACAACACCATGGACATTGATAAGAGAGACATCACTGAATTCTCTGTGTTAATTTTTACAGCCAGCTGTCTTCATATTCTCTTTAATATCCCATGGAACATCACCAGGGGTAAATGCCAAGCAAGAAAATGATCTATATACAGTGCCTTGCGAAAGTATTCAGCACCCTTGAATTTTTCAACCTTCTTCCACATTTCAGGCTTCAAACATAAAGATAAAAATTTATATTTTATGGTGAAGAATCAACAACAAGTGGGACACAATTGTGAAGGTGAACGAAATTTATTGCTTATTTTAAATTTTTGTAAGCAATAAAAAACTGAAAATTGGGGCGTGCAATATTATTTGTCCCCTTTAAGTTAATACTTTGTAGCGCCACCTTTTGCTGCGATTACAGCTTCAAGTTGCTTGGGGTATGTGTCTATCAGTTTTGGACATCGAGAGACTGAGATTCTTACCCATTCTTCCTTTGCAAACAGCTCGATCTGAGTGAGGTTGGATGGAGAGCGTTTGTAAACAGCAGTTTTCAGCTCTCTCCACAGATTCTCAATTGGATTCAGGTCTGGACTTTGACTTGGCCATTCTAAGACCTGGATACATTTATTTGTGAACCATTCCATTGTAGATTTTGCTTTATGTTGGGATCATTGTCTTGTTGTTTCAGTCTCTTTTGTAGACTCCAACAGGTTTTCTTCAAGAATGGTCCTGTATTTGGTTCCATTCATCTTCCCATCAATTTTATCCATCTTCCCTGTCCCTGTTTAAGAAAAGCAGGCCCAAATCATGATGCTGCCACCACCATGTTTGACAGTGGGGATGGTGTGTACAGTGTGATGAGCTGTGTTGTTTTTACGCTAAACACATCGTTTGGCATTGTGCCCAAAAAGTTGGATTTTTATTTAATCTGAGCAGAGCACCTTCTTCCACATGTTTTTCTCCCAGGTGGCTTGTAGCAAACTTTAAATGACACTTTTTATGGCTATCTTTGAGAAATGGCTTTCTTCTTGCCACTCTTCCATAAAGGCCAGATTTGTGCAGTGTATGACTGATTGTTGTCCTATGGATAGACTCTCCCACCTCAGCTGTAGATCTCTGCAGTTCATCCAGAGTGATCATGTGCCTCTTGGCTGCATCTCTGATCAGTCTTCTCCTTGTTTGACATGAAATTTTTGAGGGACGGCCGGGTCTTGGTAGATTTGCAGTGGTATGATACTCCTTCCATTTCAATATGATCGCTTGCACAGTGCTTCTTGGGATGTTTAAAGTTGTGGAAATCTTTTTGCAACCAAATCTGGCTTTAAACTTCTGCAGAACAGTTCCACGGACCTGCCTGTTGTGTTCCTTGGTCTTCCTGATGCTATCTGCGCTTTAAACAGAACACTGAGACTATCACAGAGCAGGTGCATTTATACGGAGACTTGATTACACACAGGTGACTTATATGTATCATCATCAGTCATTTAGGACAACATTAGATCATTCAGAGATCCTCAATGAACTTCTGGAGTGAGTTTGCTGCACTAAAAGTAAAGGGGATGAATAATATTGCACGCCCCAATTTTCAGTTTTTTATTTTTTACAAAAACTTAAAAACAATAAATATCGTTCAACTTCACAATTGTGTCCAACTTGTTGATTCTTTACCATAACATTACAATTTTTTATCTTTATGTTTGAAGCCTGAAATGTGGGAAAAGGTTGAAAAATTCAAGGGGGCCGAATATTTTTGCAAGGCACTGTATAACCTGTTTGTGGATGTTTACACCTTCTAAGTGTAGAGTCTGGACAGTTTGCCATGTTACAAGACTAATTGAAGGGTCAAACATAGCTTTATAGGGTAGCTACTAGTGAAGCGCAAATTGATGGTGATTGATTTGTTTTTTACATTTAATTTCCATGAAAAGGAAATGGCTTTTCAAACAAAGGTACCACAATAGCACTCTCCCTTCCATGCACACACAGACATCCATACCCACAATGTTTTATACTGATCAATTTTTTTGTTCGTGCCATGGATTCCGTGTTAGATTTCAAAAGTACAGATAAAATATCTGCTACTGCCCGAGTGCATAGTGACCTACTTTCCGTTTCAGCTGCTACCACTTTTATAGTGCTCCATGTTATTTCTGCAGTGTAATCAGCCTCTTGACACCTCTGGTAAAAAGATATATATATATATATATATATATATATATATATATATATATATATATATATATATATATATATACTGGTATATATACAGTGCCTACAAGTAGTATTCAACCCCCTGCAGATTTAGCAGGTTTGATAAGATGCAAATAAGTTAGAGCCTGCAAACTTCAAACAAGAGCAGGATTTATTAACAGATGCATAAATCTTACAAACCAACAAGTTATGTTGCTCAGTTAAATTTTAATAAATTATCAACATAAAAGTGTGGGTCAATTATTATTCAACTCCTAGGTTTAATATTTTGTGGCATAACCCTTGTTTGCAATTACAGCTAATAATCGTCTTTTATAAGACCTGACCAGGCCGGCACAGGTTTCTGGAGTTATCTTGGCCCACTCCTCCATGCAGATCTTCTCCAAGTCATCTAGGTTCTTTGGGTGTCTCATGTGGACTTTAATCTTGAGCTCCTTCCACAAGTTTTCAATTGGGTTAAGGTCAGGAGACTGACTAGGCCACTGCAACACCTTGATTTTTTCCCTCTTGAACCAGGCCTTGGTTTGCTTGGCTGTGTGCTTTGGGTCGTTGTTTTGTTGGAAGATGAAATGACGATCCATTTTAAGATCCTTGATGGAGGAGCGGAGGTTCTTGGCCAAAATCTCCAGGTAGGCCGTGCTATCCATCTTCCCATGGATGCGGACCAGATGGCCAGGCCCCTTGGCTGAGAAACAGCCCCACAGCATGATGCTGCCACCACCATGCTTGACTGTAAGGATGGTATTCTTGGGGTCGTATGCAGTGCCATCCAGTCTCCAAAGGTCACGTGTGTGGTTGGCACCAAAGATCTCGATCTTGGTCTCATCAGACCAGAGAACCTTGAACCAGTCTGTCTCAGAGTCCTCCAAGTGATCATGAGCAAACTGTAGACGAGCCTTGACATGACGCTTTGAAAGTAAAGGTACCTTACGGGCTCGTCTGGAACGGAGACCATTGCGGTGGAGTACGTTACTTATGGTATTGACTGAAACCAATGTCCCCACTGCCATGAGATCTTCCCGGAGCTCCTTCCTTGTTGTCCTTGGGTTAGCCTTGACTCTTCGGACAAGCCTGGCCTCGGCACGGGTGGAAACTTTCAAAGGCTGTCCTGGCCGTGGAAGGCTAACAGTAGTTCCATAAGCCTTCCACTTCCGGATGATGCTCCCAACAGTGGAGACAGGTAGGCCCAACTCCTTGGAAAGGGTTTTGTACCCCTTGCCAGCCTTGTGACCCTCCACGATCTTGTCTCTGATGGCCTTGGAATGCTCCTTTGTCTTTCCCATGTTGACCAAGTATGAGTGCTGTTCACAAGTTTGGGGAGGGTCTTAATTAGTCAGAAAAGGCTGGAAAAAGAGATAATTAATCCAAACATGGGAAGCTCATTGTTCTTTGTGGCTGAAATACTTCTTAATACTTTAGGGGAACCAAACAGAATTCTGGTGGTTTGAGGGGTTGAATAATAAATGACCCTCTGAATAAACGTTTCCCAATTTAAAAAAAAAAAAAGAAATAACATTCTTTTTTGCTGCAGTGCATTTCACACTTCCAGGCTGATCTACAGTCCAAATGTCACAATGCCAAGTTAATTCCGAATGTGTAAACCTGCTAAATCTACAGGGGGTTGAATACTACTTGTAGGCACTGTATATATATATATATTTATACATCTTCAAGGGTGCCAACACAAGTTCGGCCATGACTGTGTAAGTATGTATAGGTCAATTAAGGTCAATTAGGAAACAAAATTATTTATATTTGCCAAATTCCAGAATACTAAGAGAGAGAGAGAATGTTTTAAGTCATTTTTATTAGTTTCTGCAAAGTCAAAAATGTAGATACACTTCATCAGCATTTGATACCATTGCCCTTAAACTGTATGACTTGGGTCAAACATTTTGGATGTCCTTCCATAGGCTTTTCACACTAGTTGGTAGGAATTTGGGCCCATTCCTCCTGACAGAACTGGTGTAACTGAACCATGTTTGTGGGGTTGCATTGCTCACACCTGCCTTTTCAGCTTTGCCCATAAATTTCCAATATGATTGAGATCAGGGTTTTGTGATGGCCACTCCAAAACATTGACTTTGTTATCCTTAAGAGCACTTTGTAACCAGTTTGGCAGTAGTTCCGGGTCATTGTCCATTTGGAAGACCCATTTCCACCCAAGCATTAAGTTCCTGGCTGATGACTTAAGATATTCCTTCAGTATTGCCACATAATCTTCTTTCCTCATGATGCCATCTGTTTTGTGAAGTGCATCAGTCCCTCTTGCAGCAAAACAACCCCACAACATGATGCTGCCACCCCTATGTTTTACAGTTGGGATGGTGTTCTTAGGTTTCAAAGCTTCTCCCTTTTTCCTCTAAACGTAATGATGCTCATTATGTCCAAATAATTAAATTTTAGTTTTGTCAGACCACAAAACAAGTCTCCAAAAATTAAGGTCTTTGTTCTTGTGAGCATTTGCAAACAATAAGCTGTCTTTTTTATACTTCTTTTGGAGTAATGGCTTCTTCTTGGCAGAGTGACCTTTCAGCCCATGTTGATACCATACTTGTTTCACTGTGGATAATGACACAATCTTACCAGCTTCCGTCAGCATCTTTACAAGGTCTTTTGCTTTTGTTCTTGGGTTGATATGCACATGTCTGACCAAAGCACCTTCTTTGGTACACAGAATCCATCTCCTTCCTGAGCGGTATGATGGCTGGGCATTCCCATCTTGTTTGTACTTGCGTCTAATTGTTTGTACAGATGAACAAGGCACCTTTGGGTATCTGGAATTTGTACACAAGGATGAATCAGACTTGTGCAAGTCCACAATTCTCTTCCTGAGATCTTGGCTGATTTCTTTTGACTTTCCCATGATGCTACACAAAGATGCAGTATGTTTCAGGTGTGAATAAAATACATCCACAGGTGTGTCTCTAATTAACTCAGATGTTGCCAATAAACCTATCAGAAGCTTCCAAAGACATGACATCATCATATGGGATGCCCTATATTGTTTAAAGGCATAGTACTCTTAGTGTATGTAAACTTTTGACTTTGCAGAAACTAATAAAAATGCCTTAAAACATTCTCTCTCTCAATATTCTATCATTTCGCAAATAGAAATAATTTTGGTTCCTAATTGACCTAAAACGGGAAAGGTTTATTCTGATTTCATGTCAGATAGTGAGAAAAACATGCAGATGTTTCTTTTTAGATAGTGCATGTAAACTTCTGGTTTGAGCTGTATATACACACACAGTCATGGCCGAAAGTGTTGGCGCCCTTGAAGTCGTTCCAGAATATGAAGTATTTCTCCCAGAAAATGATTGCAATTACACATATTTTGTTATACACGTTTTTTTCCTTTGTATGTATTGGAGCAACATAAAAAAACAGAGGAAAAAAGGGAAATTAAACGAAATTGTTGGCATCTTTCCAAAATTGTGGGTAAATAACTTTGTTTTATGCATGTGATGCTTGTGTAATTTCTCCTGTGGGAAGTAGCTGGTGTGGGCAATATGAAAATCACGCCTCAAACCAGATAAAAAGGGGAGAAGTTGATTAAATCTTTGCATTGTGTGTCTGTGTGTGCCACACTAAGCATGGAGAACGGAAAGAGGAGAAGAGAACTGTCTGAAGACTTGAGAACGAAATTGTTGAAACATTTCAACAATCTCAAGGTTACAAGTCCATCTCCAGAGATAGATGTCTGGATTTAAATCCCTTTCAAGACCTGTTGGGAGATCTTAAAATTGTTGTTTGGAGAAGGCACCCTTCAAATATGAGAGACCTGGAGCAGTTTGCAAAAGAAGAGTCATCTAAAATTCCAGGTGAGAGGTGGAAAACGTTTCTTGATGGTTATAGCAAGCAATTGATTGTAGTTAATTATTTCAAAGGATGTGTAGCCAGATATTGAGTTGAGGGGGACAACAATTTTGTCAAGCCCATTCTTGGGTTTTTGTGTGAAATTATGTCCAATTAGCCTTTTTTCTTGTTTTTTTTTTCTTGTTCCAATACACACAAAGAAAATAAACCTCTGTATAACAAAACATTTGTAATTACAATAATTTTCTGAGAGAAATACTTCATTTTCCGGAACAATTTCAAGGGTGCCAACCAGGCACGAGCTATCCTGAGTACCTAACTATTTGTACTCACTATACTCATAATGAGTACTGTCTAATACGCGCGTATTCATTCCGAATAGCATGTGCAATGCAAGTCAATGGGGAATACTCGCAAAGTAACGAGTAACCCAAATGCTGTACTATTTGTGCGAGTATCAAATAGTGCGGCATTCGGGTTACTCGTTACATTGCGAGTTTTTCCCTATTGACTTGCATTGCACGCGCTATTCGGAACAAATGCGCAAGTATTAGACAGTACTCGTTATGAGTTTAGCGAGTACCAATAGTTAGGTAGGTTAGGTAGTTAGCTCATCTTTAATCCTGAACAGTTGCTAAAAATGGTGTCTATCCCCCATTCTGTGTAGTGATATTTCCCCTACACAGTCCCCGGCTGAGGGCTACTATTGCTTCCAGCATCCCCGACAGTGAAAATAAATTCAATAATCATTCTTCTATCACATTAACCTGTCATCTAGGCGTGAGTTCAATTTCATTACTATCTGATGATCTATGTGTGAAGTCTCACACCATCAAGCCTATAGACAACACAATCCCGCAGCTACACAATTAGAAATACCATAAAGTATAGAACTCACATGTAGTAAATCTAATGGATTATTTTTTTATTATGAATGAGGCAAGAGGGAAAGTCAGACTATGGCCCACACATATCAAAGTTGTAATGAGACATAATCATTCTTTCATGTACATAGGTGGAATTATTCCAATGCACGTTTTTTCTGCCTAGTATTTCTTAGATAATGTATCAATCATTATGTGTTAATTGAAATGATGTTCTGTTGACTTACTACAGCACACAAAGTCAACTGTTAGATTTTCTAGGGAGCATTATTAGGATCAATACGACGACTAATTACAGGCAATACCTTAGTGATTTATAATCAATCGCACAATCAGTGGAATGACTTTATTTTTCTCCTGGATATTTGTGCAGCATTTTCTGTGTGTTTTATATTACCGTGTACATTTAAAGAAGTAACATGTATAAAATGGCCATTTTGGCTTATATTTTTACTATATTTTATTCGTAATCATAAAAATATGTTTGATATCATTGCATCTGAACTAATGTGGATTTTGTAAAAAGGGAGTTCAGTGCAATATGTGCATAATAAATGCATATGTACATAAAAAATACACATACACTATATACATACAGTCAGAAGCTTCTAGATTTTATATATACCGTAGTAAGATGGACACTGGTAAAATACTAGAGGGGAGATATGTATTGCTGAGATTATTAATAGGAATGATCGAATACCTCAAATATTCGGCTTCGCGAATATCCGACGAATAGTTCGCCGCTATGCGAATAGTGGAGGCGCAATGTAAGTCTATGGGAAGCCTGAATAGTTCCGAATAGTTGTTATTCGGGTTTCCCATAAACTTACATTGCGCATCAAATATTCGGGAATAGTCGAATAGCGGCTACCTGTTTGGCAAATATCCACGAAGCCAAATATTTGAGGTATTCGATCATCCCTAATAACCTCAGTGATGTGAACCCAATGTATGCTCTAGTATGCTAGGTATTGAGAAAGTTAAGCAGGCTTTAAAAGGGCTGGACTTTTGTGAATAGCTAAAGAGATAGGTGGGATGTCGGTTCACCTTATCTCCACCTGTAGGGTGTGTCCAAAAGGTAAAAGTAATGCCTCTGGAATCACTCTGTGTTCTGTGTATCTAGCTAACAGACCTACATGGTGGTGCTCTGATTATCAGAATAGCGAAACGCAGATATATGGACTTCTTATTTTTTTGTTTATACCTTTGTGCCGGAAAAAGGCTTTTCTTTAAGAATAGGGTAACAGATAACTTCCTGAAAGCTGGGGTCCAACTGCCAGTGCCCCTACCAATCCTTGACCTCAGTGCTCCATTCCATAATGCAATAATAGGAAGAATAAACTTCTTTAATACAGATAATCAAAAATAAAAACTAAAAAAAAGGGATAAAAAACAAGGCACAAAGTATCAGGACAAATGGAAAGGACGTTATATCTGTGTCCGCCTACTTTTTATGCCTGTACCCTTTTTAATATCTATTGTATTGGTTTATTATATCTGTACATTCGGAGTTGCACTTTTGTCCATGGACTGTTCTGTCTTTCTCTTCTTGTTCCAGTTCCTACATTAAAATTGTTACATTTTTGCACCATACTCTGTGTATTTCTCCTGTTTTTTTTCAATTTGTACTTCAGAGTGTGCTATACGGGGCATTAACCACTCAAGCTCCTGTTTTGATTTATGGATTTCTTGATACTAATCATTCTCAGGATTAGCGGTGGTCCCAAAAGTTGGACTGTCTGTGATAACTTCCAAATTTGATACAACCACGTTAAGAGTCTAAGACCAATTACTTAGCAATGTTGCAACATAGCGGGAGAAGAAGACATGAACAGCACATTCAAAAATATTTGCAATGTTGTTATTTACCTAAAGGATACCTAGATAAGATATGTCTCAGAGTGCCCAAATTTTACAAACTATACCAATCAAGAGTAGTATTTTCTATATCATTATCAGAAATTAATATTAAAATGAAAGCTTATGCCAAAATACCCGTCAGGACTGGTGGTGTACCAGTCAAGTAGGCCAGATACATGATGTGTGCGTAATACTCTTTTATGTTATTCTTTGACAACAAATTTCTTTGTCCTTGGATTCACATGCTGTTCCCAATACACTAAAGCTCCATGACCTTGCTATATGCCCTGTATACACTTCATTATAAATATAGAAGTTCACCTGCAGCACATTATGTTCTTGGTTGATTGGGGCAATTATACATCATGTATTATGTGCATATTTCATTAATACAAGACAGTAACCTCATCAACCATTGAACCTACTTGTACTACCGTGCGATTATATTCATCCTGTCCTATCATCCTGCTATAATATGTCGACATTTTTTCTGAAATAACGATTATAGAATTGTTATCATCAGTTTGCCTTTATTACTGTAGATTTAGTACCATGCCTTTCCTCCTCTGATGTTTTGAATAGGATTTCCCCATTACTCATTCTCCCTAATTATGTACCTCCTTTATTGATTAACTAGAGTATTTTTCAGTTTATAAGACACACAGGATTATAAGACGCACCTCAAATTTGGAGAAAAAAAGCGGTATAAAAAAGGGGGGGGTCTGTCTTACAATTTGGTAGTCTCTTACCGGGGTGGGGGGGATTGCAGCGGGGGTGGAACAGAGCCGCAAGAGGCAGAGGTGGTGGTGGAGCAGGTCGATGCTGCAGGTGGTGCGGGCGGAGTGTATCCCAGATGCTGTAAGGTAAGGAACTTCCAGAAACTGCTTCAAAGAAATGGCGCCTGGAGTCGGTGTGTGTGCAGAATGAGCTATCGGCTCAGTGACAAGCCATCTCCAGGTGCCATTATCCTTAAGTCTGCTGCTGGGAGATCAAAGGACCGGAGGTGATGCGTGCGCAGATGAGATCTTGAGCCGAAAGCTCCATCTGCACACATGCGCCTCTGGGCGCTATAATTTGTACCCCACACCGTCAACATTTCAGAATGCCCCTGCCTCACAGCCCACCACCGCATTGCCCGCTGCAGCACAGCCTCCCACACCGGTCCCAGCACAACCCACTGCACCAGCCCCAGCACACCCACTGCACCAGCCCCAACACAGCCCGCCACACCGGTCCCAGCACAACCCACTGCACCAGCCCCAGCACAATCCACTGCACCAGCCCCAGCACAACCCACCGCACCAGCCCCAGCACAACTCACTGCACCAGACCCAGCACAACCCACCGCACCAGCCCCAAAACAGCCCGCCACACCGGTCCCAGCACAACCCACTGCACCAGCCCCAGCACAACCAACTGCACCAGCCCCAGCACAATCCACCGCACCAGCCCCAACACAGCCCACCACACCGGTCCCAGCACAACCCACTGCACCAGCACAACCCACTGCACTAGCCCCAGCACAACCCACCGCACCAGGCCCAGCAGAACCCACTGCACCATCCCCAGCACAACCCACTGCACCAGCCCCAACAGAGCCCGCCACACCGGCCCCAGCATAGCCCACCACACAGGCCCCAGCACAGCCTGCTGCACTTGCCCCAGCACATCCTGCTGCACATGCCCCAGCACAGCCTGCTGCACATGCCCCAGCACAGCCTGCCGCACATGCCCCAGCACAGCCTGCCGCACAGGCCCCAGCACAGCCTGCTGCACATGCTCCAGCACAGCCTGCTGCACATGCCCCAGCACAGCCTGCCGCACAGGCCCCAGCACAGCCTGCCGCACAGGCCCCAGCACAGCCTGCTGCACATGCTCCAGCACAGCCTGCCGCACAGGCCCCTGCACAGCGCCTGCCTGCTGCAACCCCTTTTCTACCACTTTCCCGTGAGGTGCATTCAGATTATAAGTCGCACCCCTCATTTTCCTCCCAATTTTTTTGGAGGAAAAGTGCGTCTTATAATCCGAAATATACGTTATATGTTTTACTTTTCTGACATAGTAAGGTATTGCTTTGCTTTATCATTTTTTTCAGCAAAATGGAGAGTCCTTCATACCAATACACCAAAAATTGAATCCCAAATTTTAGGAAATATGTAGATTCCAAAATGCCAGAAATTCCACTTTTTGTTTGTAGAAACCTTACCTTTGTTTGTACTTTTGTTCATGGGACAGTCTCATAAATACCTGGCAAGGATGGCTACTTCTACGATGAAAGGCATAAAATGAACTCCATGAATTTCTCAGTCATTATAATAATGGTGAAATAAAAGCTTTATCATCTAACATTATGAACGGCAACATCACAATGATTTCTCCACTGGAGGAATTACATTACAAGTGAGATTGATTAAATTACACTTAGAGCGGGATTGATCGAGAACAAAAACCTAATGATTCTGCTTGTTGTGGAGCCAGGTTTCATTACGTCTTTGATACAGTAAGCATATGGTATAGTGATGAAATATATGCAGAATATAGTAACGCATTACTATAGCTAATTACCTGTATGTTATAGTGTTCTCACTTTTTGTCTTCATACAGGTGGTCCTTGACATGTAATCTTTGATAGACATCACTGGGCATTCTATGGTCTTTATTGATTTTAAAGCATATTTTCTCATAAACCCCTTGAGATTCGCACTAAAGTTTGATCATAATTTAGAATGTAGTTCCTTGTATTATTTGGTAATACCATATAGTGCTAATAAAACATATCAATCCATTGATACCACATAGTGCCGATATAATGCTGCCTTACACAAAGCTGTCAGCTGGGGCAGGCACTAATAGCAAAGGGCCGACAGGTGTGCCGACTTACACGCACATACAATACACACACGTTTACACATTATGCACATGCATTTGCTTTGTCATAGTATTCACGCCCCTTGGCATTTTTCATGTTTTGCTACCTCACAACTTGGAATTTCACAGTTTTTTGGAGGGCTAGTATCACTTCATGTAGAGAACATGCCTACAACCATGAGTATTTGATTTTCATTTTAGTATGACACAAACAACAAATAGGTCAAAATAACTAAAATCGTCAGTGTGCATAACTAGTCACCCCCCCCCCCCCCTTAAAATCAGTACTTTGTAGAGCCTCTTCTTACGGAAATTACAACTGAACGTTGTGTTGGATAAGTCTCTATGAGCTTTCCAAGTCTTGCCACTGAGATTTTTATCTATTCTTCAAGACAAAACTAATCCAGTTTCTTCAAATTAGGTGGTTTCCTAGACAAAAACAATCTTCAAGTCTGACCACAGATTCTCAATTGGATTAAGGTTTGGGCTTTGACTAGGCCACACCTATACATTTATTTACATATTTCCTCTTAAACCGCTACATGTTGCTTTAGTGTGCCGCCCCTGCATCGGTTGAACCGCTCGGATCCGGGGTCTGCTGTGGCTAAAGGGTCTCCGGACCCGGGGGCTCGCGGCCACTTCAAATGAAAAAAGGGTATTTACAGGGGATAAGAGTTTGTGACACCACCCGTGGTTCGCGGTAAGGGGAGTACTACCACTGCCGATGGGAGTACCCAGGGAAGATGGAGTGGGGCAGCCAGATGTCGTTCCCTCCACGGGTAGGGTAGGCCCCGGGACTCTGGATGAGGGAGGTGTAGGGGAGCGTGGTGCAGATTGGAAGCAGGGAAGGACAGCGTACTCACTCAGGCAGTGTTGGTAGTGATGTGACTGCAAAGCAGACTCTGACACCAAAGTAAACTAAGTCTCTGGGTGCCGCTGCCTCTCTGGGGGAGCTCGTCCGGGAATCTGCTCTTTTTGATGTTGCTGGTGGTCTTGACCTGCCTCCTTGCACTAATGTTAGATGTTTCCCAGTGACCCCTCGGCTTGAAGCTTTTACACTTAAGTAGAGGAACTGTGCTCTCGATGGCTGACACTTGGGATTTCAGTGGGCTGCATGGGTTGGAAAGCCTTATCCCCCTCGTTGTGTTGGTGCCTTCGATCTCTGAGCTCTTGGGGACAGTTCATAGAGATACTATCCTCCACAGGATAATTATCAGGTTGCTTGAAGCTACTCCCTGATCTAGGGTCTAGTACCCCGCCGTACTCGGTACCGGTTCGGTAACTAGGTACTCCGGTGCCAAACGTTCTCCAAAACTAAGTCTGGCTCCTTTTTACAATACCCTGCAACCGGGTCTCCGACTCCTCCGGTCCCAGACCACCGTCTGCGACCTAGCCAATGTCTCCTAGGGAGCTCCAACTCCTCCTAGTTCCTCACTCTCTGAGGGGCTACCACTGTTCTGACTCTGCCCCTCCCACCAGTCTGTCTGACCCCTAGGCAGGTGGCCCTGTTCCAGCTAGACCACCCACTGGTGTGCCTGACAGGGTGTGATGTGAGATGTAACTAGGATTTGCATGCTGATGGAGCAACACCAAAAGTTAGGATCCCAGAACCATGGGGGGTTGAGTCCTGCACCAAAGGATAAAAGAGTTCAGTACCCTGTAACACCCTGACTAGTTCTCACCATTTACCTTTCCTTCAACTCAGACCTTTCCCTGCTGCCAAAAAACATCCCTACTGCATGATGCTGCCACCAACATGTTTCACTATGGTGATGGTGTACTTATGGGTTATGACCTGTGGTGGTTTGGGGCCAGACATAGTGTTTATTTTGGTGGCCAAAAAGTTCAGTTTTGTTCTCATCTGACCAGAATACCCTCCTCCATACATCTGGGAAGTCTCTCACATGTCTTTTGGCAAAATCAAAATGAGCATTTCAATTTTTGGTTGTAATTAAAGGCTTTTTCTGGCCAGTCTTCCATAAAGGTCAGCTCCATGGAGTGTACGGCTTATGGTGGTCATATGGACAGATACTCCAGTCTCAGCTTGGGAACTCTCCAGCTCCTTTAGGGTTACCTTTGCTCTCATTAATGCCTTTCTGATTAATGGCCTCCTTGCCTGGGCTGATAGTTTTGGTTGGCGGCCCTCTCTTGGCAGGTTTGTTGTGGTACCATGTTCTTCATTTTGATGATAATGGATTTGATGGTGCTCTAGGGGAGCATCAGAGATTGTGATATTTTTTAGAACCCCACCCTAACTTGTACCTTTCAACAACTTTGTCTGTGACTTGTTTCATAGAATCATAGAATGGTAGAGTTGTAAGGGACCTCAATAACCATCGGATCCAACCCCCTGTGAGTGCAGTTTTTTTAAATCATCTCAGCTATATGTTTATCCAGTTTCCGCTTGAAGGTTTCCATTGATGGAGAGCTCACTACCTCCCGCGGTAGCCTGTTCCACTCCCTGACTGCGCTCGCTGTCAAAAAGTTTTTCCTAATGTCTAATCTGAATCTCCTTCCTTTTAGCTTCCTCTCATTGCTTCTTGTACTTCCTTGTGCTAATGAGAATAGGGTGGTTCCCTTTACAGTGTGACATCCTTTCAGATATTTGTAGACCGCTATTAAATCTCCTCTCAGCCTTCTTTTTTGCAAACGAAACATTCTTAGTTCTTTTAGCCGCTCTTCATATGAAATGGTCTGCAGACCTTCTACCATCTTGGTTGCTCTTCTCTGCACTTGCTCCAATATATCGATATCTTTCTTGAATTGTGGCGCCCAGAACTGTGCACAGTATTCCAGGTGGGGCCTGACCAGGGCAGAGTATAGGGATATCTCCTTGGTTTTCCTGGTATTGTTTGGTGAGTGGTGCCTCTTAGTTAATGGTGTTGCAGTGGCCTTTCAGTAAGGTGTGTGTATATACTGACAGACCATGTGACACTTAAGGGCCATTTACTCTCTGCGACATCGCTAACGATAAATCGTCGGTGTAAAGGTGTTTGTGACGCACATCGGGGTCGTTAGCGACATCGCAGCGTGTGACACCTAGGAGCAACCTTAAACGATCGCAAAAGAGTTAAAAATCGTTGGTCTGTAACATGTCGTTCATTTACCAAAAATCGTTGTCTGGTCAGTAGCGAGTTTGTTTGTCGTTCCTGCAGCACCCCACATCGCTACGTGTGACACCGCAGGAACGACGAACATCTCCTTACCTGCCGTCCACCGGCAATGAGGAAGGAAGGAAGTGGGCGGCATGTTCCGGCCGCTCATCTCCTCCCCTCCTCTGCTATTGGGCGGCCGCTTAGTGACGCCACAGTGACGTCGCTATGACACCGAACACATCTCCCCCATGAAGGAGGGATTGTTCAGCGGTCACAGCGACGTCGCTGAAAAGGTAATGTTCACTACGGCAGCGATCACCAAATGTCGCACAAACAACGGGGGCGGGTGCTATCGCGCACGACATCGCTAGCTATCATTAGCGATGTTGTGGCGTGTAAAGCACCCTTTAGATTTCAGTGGACTTCCTTTGACTAAGCATATGGCTTATGAAGGAAATTGGTTGCACCAGAACTTTTTAGGGGCTTCATAGCACATGGCAATTTTTATTTATTTTCTCCCACGAATTTAATTTTTGCCTACATTTTTCTCACTTTATTTACCCAACTTAGACAATTTAGTGCTGCTGGATGACACATAAATTGCATAACAGAAATATTTAAAGGCATCCTGTCACCAAATGCATCCCTTATAAGCTGTGGCCAGCACCACTAAGCTCTTATATAAAGCATTCTACAGTAGAATACTGTATATAAGTGCCCAGGCCAATCTGTATAATGTAAAAAAACATGTATATAGGGACAGTAAAGCGGGCTTTACACGCTACGACATCGCTCAAGTGATCTCGTTTGGGTCACGGAATTTGTGACGCACATCCGGTCGCTTTAGCGATGTCTTTGCGTGTGACACCTATGAGCGATTTTGTATCGTCGCAAAAACGTGCATCATCGGTGACATGGGGGTCCATTCTCAAATATCGTTACTGCAGCAGTAACGAAGTTGTTCCTCGTTCCTGCGGCAGCACACATCGCTCCGTGTGACACCGCAGGAACGAGTAACCTCACCTTACCTGCATCCCGACCACAATGAGGAAGGAAGGAGGTGGGCGGGATGTTACGTCCCACTCATCTCCGCCCCTCCGCTTCTATTGGGCGGCGGTTCAGTGACGCAGCTGTGACGTCGCTGTGATGCTGAACGAACCGCCCCCTTAGAAAGGAGGCGGTTCGCCGGTCACAGCGACGTCGCAGGGAAGGTAAGTCCGTGTGACGGGTCCGGGCGATGTTGTGCGACACGGGCAGCGATTGGCCCGTGTCGCACAACCGATGGGGGCGGGTACGCACGCTGGCGATATCGGTACTGATATCGCAGTGTGTAAAGCGGCCTTTAGACAGGGATTAGCAATATGCACCCAGAACTGCTCATGGTCCTGGGGGCATATTGCACCTGACAGGTTCCCTTTAATTAGCACTTTTCAGGTGTGTTTTAGAGAATATCGATCGGAAAAGAACGTTTTGTGCACACACTGTTACATTGGAGCATTTTTTTCTCACATCTGCCTAAAACTTGTGCACAGTACTATATGTTACTGTAATTTTTGTGAAACAAATGAAGAAATGTACCATGTGAACATATCCTAAACACAAAAAGACAGTTGTATGCTACAAAGTTTTTAAGTTATTCATTTTAATGTTATTTACTGTTTTTTTACATGAAAAAAGTAGGTTATTGGAATTGTTTTTGTTCCTGTAGTTCTTTGTAACTCTATAGAAATACTCTATAGAAATAGAAATCTTCAGCTATTTTTCGTATGATATACTGATATATTGTTGTCTAGCTGTGGCCAAAATTTTTGAGACTTTCATAAATTTTGGTTTTCACAACTTTGTTGCTTCATTGTTTTTAGATGTTTTAGTCAGATGTTTCTATGGTTACTGAAGTACAATAATGAGAATTTCATAAGTTTTAAAACATTTTATTAACAAATCAAGTTTATGCAGAGACTCAATATTTATGCCTCACTCTGCGTGCAGATGCACTGACACGTACCTGCTGCCATTTCTGAGCAAGCTCTGCACTGGTGTTTGAATTGATACCATAGCTAAATCCTCTATAGGAGACAGTCCTAGCAGTTGCTGGACTTTCTTGTGTGCCCTGAAGCCTTCTTCACTGCAGTTGAACATCTCCCTTTTCTATGAATAATGGTCCCATACATGGTTGATTCAAGGGTAATCTTACAAGCAGCAATGTCTTTGTGTGTAGAGTTCTTTCAATGCAAAGCAGTAAAAACTACATATGTTTCCTTGGAGGTAACCATGGTTAACAAAAGAAATCAATGATTTCAATGATCAGCCCCTTTTTAAAACAATCAGTCTGCTCTTATAATCCAGTCAGCATGACAGAATAATATCCCGCATTAACGCTTTCTCAGAAACTACTGAGAAGATCACTAAAATTATGTCATCAGGTTATTTTTGGCAGGGCTGACATGCAGTGAAAATGCAGCTTTTATGATTAAGTTACTTTTCATGACAAAAAATGACTGCAATTTTTGTCAAGTTATCTGATCACTTTCATCACAATCTAAAATTAATGCAAAATTGAATTAGAAAACCTTGTGAAAACCAAAATTTGTGGCGGTCTCAAAACTTTTGGCCATGACTGTATATACCAGTTCAATATGCCTATAAAGAAGAATCTTATAGATCTGTATATACCAGTACAATATGCCTATAAAGAATATTATAGATCTGTATATAACAGTACAATATGCCTATAAAGAAGAATCTTATAGATCTGTATATACCAGTACAATATGCCTATAAAGAAGAATCTTATAGATCTGTATATACCAGTACAATATGCCTATAAATAAGAATCTTATAGATCTGTATATACCAGTACAATATGCATATAAAGAAGAATCTTATAGATCTGTATATACCAGTACAATATGCCTATAAAGAAGAATCTTCTAGATCTGTATATACCAGTACAATATGCCTATAAAGAAGAATCTTATAGATCTGTATATACCAGTACAATATGCCTATAAAGAAGAATCTTATAGATCTGTATATACCAGTACAATATGCCTATAAAGAAGAATCTTATAGATCTGAATATACCAGTACAATATGCCTATAAAGAAGAATCTTATAGATCTGTATATACCAGTACAATATGCCTATAAAGAAGAATATTATAGATCTGTATATAACAGTACAATATGCCTATAAAGAAGAATCTTATAGATCTGTATATACCAGTACAATATGCCTATAAAGAAGAATCTTATAGATCTGTAAATACCAGTACAATATGCCTATAAAGAAGAATCTTATAGATCTGTATATACCAGTACAATATGCCTATAAAGAAGAATCTTATAGATCTGTATATACCAGTACAATATGCCTATAAAGAAGAATCTTATATATCTGTAAATACCAGTACAATATGCCTATAAAGAAGAATCTTATAGAAATGTATATACCAGTACAATATGCCTATAAAGAAGAATATTATAGATCTGAATATACCAGTACAATATGCCTATAAAGAAGAATCTTATAGATATTTTTACCTAGAAGTGCAGTCTGTGGATCACTGTAAATGTTTCTGCCTATAATACGTCAGTGTTTGAATGTGTCGCAGCAAAGACTAATCCCCACCCCAAAAAAAACCCCACAAGAATGAATTAATAACATTTATAAATGAATGTACTGACAACTGTCAGAGTGGGGTCCACTGTATATTTGTTATTTCGAAACCTAAATTTACCGATTTATGAAGTCCCCATGTTTTCCCTCTCTGGAACTAGAAGTAGTCATCAAGGCTTGCCCTTTGCACTTGTGATGCATGCAGGTGACATTGAAATCCCTTTCTCATTCAACATCATGAACTTTCCAATAGATAATACATCTTAATGCTCCATGAGCAAATTATTATCATTCGGTATAGCATGGCTGAGATTTTTAGCAGTAATTGTAAAATGTCATTAGTCTGCTCTAGTCACAGTTTCCCTGGAATTCTTGTATTGCATTAGTCTAGCCGGCGCAGTCAATCTATCATGCATATTTCATGCATGTTAAAGACCCAGATAAATCTTTCCTGGAAGTGAATTATGATTGGGGCACAACATGTGCGATTACTGCTATTATCGATTGGTTACAGTCTCCGAGGAAGATTCATTTTCTTTTTTGTAAAATAAATTTGCTAATCGTAGTGGAACTTGGTTCAATGAATATATTTGCCAGATTTGCATACAGTCTTTGTTAAGTATTCTAAGCTCTGTATTTTTTTTTGTTACAGTGTGTGGCTGCGATCTGGCCCAATCTGGCTTCTTCTTTAAAAATGGGGAGTATATCTGCACACGCGATTACCAGCAACTCTATGGGACACGGTGTGACAGCTGCAGAGATTTCATTACAGGAGAAGTAATTTCAGCGCTTGGACGAACGTACCATCCAAAATGTTTTGTATGCAGTGTGTGCAGGTAAATTGTGTAGATTGTGACAAACGCTACACTCACAACATGCATTGTCTTCAGGGAATAAAGGTGAAAATATCACTTACCACTAAAAACATGAGCAGAATAAAGTACACCATGACTTATGAGGTTGCTAATGTTAATAGAAATTAAATGAGGGGATGATTCCAAATTATTTTTATGAAATGCCATCTTCGGCCTCATGAAAAGGATATAGGGTCTCATAGACCTCTACTGTATGTCTATATGTTATATTACAAGGAGGCATAACCGTACAGTGGAAATAAACACAAATAAGTCCAAAGCAGAGATAAAGAGACATAAATCAGAAATAGATAAAAGGAAACATGGTGTGATCTTGGGCAAGACTCCTAAGCCACAGTCAAAATTAATGAGGCCCTATAGCAAAAGTTTTAATTGGGCTTCCCCAATCTATATATTCGGCAGAGTGTTATGATGTTATGATGCTCCCACAGTGTGGTGCATCTACAGCTCCCACTCATTATGATCCCCCCTTTGAGGGATACCCCACAACCCCGCAGACCACACAGTATTATGGTCTCCACAGTGCCCTACACAGTATGATATCCCCTCAGTATGATACTCCCAAGCCCCTTACTCAGTATTATGACCCTTACAGCCCGCCCTCCACTCAGTATGATGGCCCCAAATGCCAGGTCCTACTTAGTATAATGGTCTCCAAATCCAGCCCCCCACTAAGTATGATTCATGCATGGCTCTGCCGTCCCCTGCATGCACTGTTCCTGAGAGAAGTTCTCTGTTTCTTGTCCTGCTACCTCCATCCCTCCTGCCCGACTTGACCTGATCTCCATTTCCCCCACCTGACCTCCATTTCCCCGGCCTGTCCTGACCTCCGTTCCCTCCTGCCTGTCCTGACCTCTGTCCCTCCTTTCCGTCCTTACCTCCGTTCATCCCTGTCCTCCGGACTCTGGTTCTGTTCCGTGTCCTCCACTCCCTCCCCGATGCTTTCCTGCTCTCCTGGTATCCGACCTCGGCTCTGTTCTTTGACTTGTTTTTTCCTTGGTACAGATGTGACATCCCGGCATAGACCCTGACTGATCAATTATCTCTGTTGTGTTAGCGACCTCTTGGGGGCTTCTGTCTTACTGCACTCGGGAGTTCTTTTTCTACCTGAGTCCCAGCGCCCCCTAGCGGTAGCCATCCCCCCATACAGTATGATGGCCCCACAGCACTTTACTCAGTATGATATTCCCCACAGGTACTGACATTAAAAAACTATAATAAACACTACTCACCTCTCCCTTTTTCTGGTCTGTGCAATGTTAATACTGAGGCTCCACACTGCTAGCGTGATGTAGTGATGTTATTGTGCTTGCAGTGCATGAAGTCTCAGACTTCAGCTCTCTGAACCACCATTCTCTTAACTGGTATCTGTGTCCTGAAGATACAGCTGACACTAAAATTGTGATGACAGATGGGGGACGGGCAGGTGCTGAGTGGCACTAGAAGCTCCCATCTTATGGGTGGTACGCCCCTGGCCACAGTATAAGACTAATCTATCTGCCCAATATTTGGAGTTAATATAGTTGCTGATGTGGTGCCCTGGACAAGCCAGGTCGTCACAGAACAACACCAACACACCCCACACCCCGGTTAGGCACACCAAAGCCAAACACAAAATCCTTGTTGCCTTCCTCCAGGGGCTGATGTCCACACCAGGGGGTAGGCCAGGCGGTTGGTCCCGCCCACCGAGGAGTTCACAGTCCTGGAGGGGGGAAAAGTAGAGAGTGGAGATCAGTTTTGGAGAGGAAAGTGGTAGCAGAGGAGACTGACCGTGTCCGGGTGTGTGGCCCGGACGGTACAGCAAGGTTGGCAGACGGTGGTGACCGTCTGCAGGAGAGGCCGATTGGAGCGAACCGAAAGGACCATGGACGGGCAGTGGCCCGGCAGTACTGGACCGGCGAGCAAAGAGAAGCCAGCACCATCCGGCAGGGCTTACAGACCCCGACAAGGCTAGGAGTCGCCGTCCAATTTGTCAAATCCGTTAGCGAAGGGAACCTCCTGGGTTTCCCAGCAGTCAAGTCCCGATAGAAGGCGGCAGCTCAAACCGTGAAGGGAAACACAGTCACCGCCAAGGCTAAAGTTCCCAGGGGCAGAGCCTGCGGGCAAAAGGGGCTCCTTCAGCACCCATCCAAGCTGGGGAGCGGGTTACCGGTGGGAACCCATTGGAACCGTACATGCTACACAGGTGCAGGGAAAGACAGTCACCATCAACCTACCGGGAGCAGGAACCACTGCAGCCGTCAGTGGGCCCCATCCAGCCAGCCGTGTGTTTTACCAAGGACTGTGTCTTCGTGATTGGCTGAGTGAGTACCGGGATCCCCGTCCAGAGCAGCGGTGGTGTCACAACCTCACCACAACCGTGGGTGGCGTCACGGACAATAAATCCCTAAAACCATTCCCCTTTTCAGTCACGGGCGAGGAACGCCGCTCGAGTCCCCGGGATCCGGCCCACCGCTCGAGCCACCACCGAGCAGCAGCAGTAGCCGGACCTGAGCAGTGGGAGAGCGCAGCGTCCCTTCCTCCGCCCGCGACACTGACGTCATCAGCTCTTCAGTTCTATATCGTAATTGGAAAATAATGGACAAGAGTGACAGTAGTAATACAGCATTAGAGCCGGCTGTCAGTCAGTGCGGCAGAAGGCATGGCTATAGCCGCCATTCTCTATACACTGAGCGGTGACTAAACCTGTGCAAGTGCCACCCCTATGACTGGAAGCCAAATGCTGTTTGGGAAATAAAGTTCATTTCTCCTAGGAGCAGGGCAAGAGCCAGGCAAGTACAAAACACTGTTAACCTGCAGCTTAACGCCATATCTGCAGGTTAGTAGCATTTTTTAACGTGATCGATTCCCTTTAAAGATGGAAATTTTCCTTTCAACCTACTGGGCATATACCACAGACCATGTGGGCATGGCTACCTTTTGATTCCTGAGTATCAAAGGTGAACAAGCAAACGCATAAAGAAGAATTGTGGGATGTGCCCAGTTGTCTGGTTGGAAATAGGTCTTCTTTAAAGAAGTTATGCCTCAAGTTGTGCCTCTAGCAGCACACAGCTCTGCAGTCTCCTTACTTTGTAGTTTCTGGGGTGGTGCACATTCCTACTTGAGTGACAGTTCTTTTCAGTAGCTTCTCTTGCTTCTGTTTTATGGTCTGTCATTGTTCTGAAATCTGCACTGTTATCCCTATAATTACATATAGAGATAACGGATCATTTGAAAAAGCACACAGTTTAGGAAAATGAGAGAGATGATTAGGAGATTTGCTCTGAAAACTACTAATGGTGGGGACAAGGGGACCGTGAGTTTGCAGGATTGATACCAGAAGCTCATTTAGGAGCTAAGAGGGAGGTGATCAGCTAACTGATGTATAGATCAATGGGCTTAAGAGAGCTAGCCTCCATCTTAGAAGTTAACTCATCATTCTTGATTGTAAGTACTGCGTATACTCGGCCATGCACTGGTGGTTGATCTCCATGGCAATAAGTTGTACACTATGTAGAATACATTGTCTCATACGGTAGTAGGAGAATGACAGCAGATAGAAAAAGCAAGTAAATAGCAAACTTGTTTATTTCCATGTTGTCTAACTATACCAACTTAATAACAATAGAATACACATTTAAACAACTTTTTAAATTAATTAGTGTATTCTACTCTTGTTTTCTGTTAATTTAAATACTTTTATTTACAATTAGTCCTGCTCATTACTTACACGTACAATGCATTAGTGTAAAGGCCCCATCACACGCAGTGACGTATCTAACGATATATCGCCGGGGTCACGGATTCCGTGATGCACATCCGGCATCGTTAGCGACGTCGTTGCATGTGACACGCATGAACGACCGTTAACGATGGAAAATACTTAACAAATCGTCCATCGTTGACACGTCACTTCTTTTTAAAAAATCGTTGATTGTTGATCACGCAGGTTGTTCGTCGTTCCTGAGGCAGCACACATCGCTACGTATGACACCCCAGGAACGACGACCTGCAGCTTACCTGCGGCCGCCGGCAATGTGAAAGGAAGACGGTGGGCGGGGTGTTACGTCCCGCTCATCTCCGCCCCTCCGCTTCTTTTGGGCGGCCGCTTAGTGACGCCGCTGTGACGCCGCACAACCCGCCCCCTTAGAAAGGAGGTGGTTCGCAGGCAACAGCGACGTCGCTAGTCAGGTAAGTCCCGTGTGACGGCTCCGAACGATATTGTGCGCCACGGGCAGCGATTTGCCCGTGACGCACAAACAATGGGGGCGGGTGCTTTCACCAGCGATATCGCTAGCGATATCGCTGAGTGTAACACCCCCTTAAGTAATCCTTGATGGACTACATGCATCATCTACTCTTATCTCTCTTGACTCTTGCACTTACTTATGGTCTGTGTAGATGGGCTGATGTGGGCATGTTAACAAGCACTAACTGACTATACAAGTTAAATGAGTACTGATATCAACAAATCGTTCATCAAAATAATAGTTTTGTCCCCTTATCGGCATAATAATAATAATATTTATTCACTTATATAGCGCCATTAATTCCATAGTACTTTACACACATTGGCAACACTGTCCCCATTGGGACTTATAATCTAAAGTCCCTATCAGTATGTCTTTGGAGTGTGGGAGGAATCCCATGTAAACACGGGGAGAACATACAAATTCCTTGCAGATGTTGTCCTTGGTGGGCTTTGAACCCAAGACCTTAGTGCTGCAAGACTGTAGTGCTAACCACTCAGATACAGTGCCGCCCATATGTTTACAAGAGGTGATTGTCATTATGTAACTGTAGGATATCGAGAGACAGGTGGCTCCCATACAGTCCCTCAGGCTAGGGTACCCTAGGTTATCCCTAACCTCCAGATTACCTGTGATGGTGGAGATGTCGGAGTCCTGTGCCTTACTGTTCTGCTGACCGAAACAAAACTGTTCCCCGCTTAGGGAAGGAAGGAGCAAGAGTGTGGTGGTAACACAGATAAAGACAGACAGGGAAAAAAACAAAATTCAGACACACTGCAAACTCACAGGAACAAACAGTAACAGACTAAGGAGAAAACAAGAGAAGGAAGGCAACAACAAAAAACAACAAGGGTTAACACCACAACTGCTCACAGCAATAAAGTGCTACAACCACCAGTAGCAGTAGGTCTGGATCACATCACGGCACCTCAGCAGACCAGTATAGTGAAGCTATAGCTGGCATTAAATTAAGTGTACAGTCAGCATATATTGGAGGGGAGTGAATATGACTGGCTCCCCCACAGCATGAGATCAAAGGAGACTAATAAGCAACCCAGCAGAGAGTAAAGGCTACTTTACACACTGCGATATCGGTCCCGATATCGCTAGTGTGGGTACCCGCCCCCATCTGTTGCGCGACACGGGCAAATCTCTGCCCGTGCCGCACAACATCGCCCAGAGCCGTCACACATACTTACCTGTCCGGCGACGTCGCTGTGACCGGCGAACCGCCTCCTTTCTAAGGGGGCGGTCCGTGCGGCGTCACAGCGACGTCACTGAAGCGTCACTGAACCGCCGCCCAATAGCAGCGGAGGGGCGGAGATGAGCGGGACGTAACATCCCGCCCACCTCCTTCCTTCTGCATAGCAGCCGGGAGGCAGGTAAGGGGAGCCTCCTCGTTCCTGCAGCGTCACACGCAGCGATGTGTGCTGCCGCAGGAACGAGGAACAACTTCGTTACTGCTGCAGTAACGATTTTTAAGAATGGACCCCCATGTTGCCGATTAGCGATTTTGCACGTTTTTTCAACGATGCAAAATCGCTTATCGGTGTCACACGCAACGGCATCGCTAATGCGGCCGGATGTGCGTCACAAATTCCGTGACCCCAACGACTCCGCATTAGCGATGTCGCAGCGTGTAAAGCCCCCTTTACTCTTGCTTGCTTGCCTATGAACTACAAGTTTGTGGGTTGACACCCAAGTTCCAGAAACTGTAGTCTCCACAAAGCCTGATGCTGCTTGGATAGTCGGTGCTGACAGTGATGTACTGCCAATTATTTTTTTGGGGTAGCATAAATGATCTGATAACCCAACAATTGAGCATTTTGCTCATTCTTCAGGCAATCACTGGCTTATGAAGATTTGCAGCTCGGGTGCCTGTGCCATTATACAGATACACAGGTTCTCAGCCAGTAAATGTAAATAAAGATGTGTCTTACAAATGCTCGTTCACAGATTTGCAACTCCTCTACATGTGCCATTAGACAGATAGATACACTCCCTGACAGAAGTTCTGTCGCTTATCCATGTTATGTAAATAAAAGCTTATAACCTGACTTTAAATTCATCCATTGGTTTCATAAATTACTCTTTTGAAAGCTGAAACCCTCCCAAATTTGGTTTAGGTTATGAAAATAAAGTTGCTGCAAAGCTGAAATATTGATGATTTAATGAACACAGAAAGGTCAGATTTTGGCAAGACAAAAGTTTTGTCGCCCACAGAAAGTAATGTGAAATTTAAACAAATGATTAACTTCTAATACAAAGATATGTTGCATAACATTGGTGAATGAAGTTGTGGTGCTATTAGAGCCATATTTAATATTTTGTGTGACTTCCATGAGCTTGAAGGACTGCATCCATGCGGTTCAACAATGATTCATACAATTTATTGATGAAGTCATCAGGAATAGCAAAGAATGCAGTCTTACATGCCTCACAGAGTTCATCTAGAGTCTTTGGTTTTGTCTTCCAAGCTTCCTCTTTCATCCTACCCCAAACATGCTCAATGATGTTCATGTCTGGTGACTGGGCTGGCCAGTCCTTGAGCACCTTGATCTTCTTTGCCAGGAGGAACTTTGTTGTAGAGATGAATGTATGAGATGGAGCTGCTGCAGAATTTGACACCTTTTATGATTGGGAATGTTAGAGGTAGCTAATACTTCTTGATATTTTAGGCTATCGATTTTGCCTTCCACCTTGCAAATATTTTGCACACCCCCATACTGAATGTAACCCTGGACCATGATTTTTCCACCACCAAACGTAACTGTTTTCTGGGTGTATTTTGGAGCCATACGGGCTCCAGCAGGTCTCCTGCAGTATTTGTGGCGGCTGTGATGTAATTCAACTGAAGAGTCATCAGAGAAATCCACCTTCTGCTTTTTTTCCAGCGTCCATCTGTTTAGCAGGCTGTGGGACTTGACAAATGCCACACGTTTTTTTAATTGTCTTTTGTTTAGTGCTGGCTTCTGGGCACTGATTCGACCATGGAGGCCATTTCGAAATAGAATCCTACAAACTGTTCTAGTTGACACAAGGACTTGAGGTGACCAGGCCTGTTGGAGCTCTGCTGCAGTGGAAGAGGGGCTGGCTTTGGATTTTCTAACCAACAAACGTTCCTCCTGAGCAGTTGTCTTGTGGGGTCTGCCGGACCTGGGCTTGTCAAAAACATCTCCAGTCTCTTCGTCTTTTTTTAATTCTTTGTACTTGACGCTGAGACACATTAAAGGTGCCAGCCACCTCTGCAGTGGATCTGGTCTTTAACCTCTTGATAATCAAGGATTTGGTCACAGGGTGGATTTTTGGCATGTTGTCAGAGTTCAAGTTGCAGTTCAAGTGAAGGTCTGGGGTGCTGGGTTTCTTTTTATACACACCCACTAATTAACCAATCATTTAGTGAGCACAGGTGAGGATGTAAACTAGGATTGGGTGCAATATATGACAAGGCGGCAAAACTTTTGTCTTGCCAAAATCTGACCTTTCTGTGTTCATTAAATGATCAATATTTCAGCTTTGCAGCAACTTTATTTTCATAACCTAAACAAAATTTGGGAGGGTTTCAGCTATCAAAAGAGTAATTTATGAAACCAATGGATGAATTTAAAGACAGCTTATAAGCTTTTATTTACATAACATGGATAAGCAACAGAACTTCTGTCAGGGAGTGTAGGGTCTAAGGTACGGAATGTAAATAAAGCAAATGGGGGGCTTGTAGGATCTATTATGAGGATCTCTGGGTTCTGCATACAGTACATTTTCATTTATCCCTTCTATCCTAAATGTTTGTGTCTGAGGTTGGCTGTGCGGTATGCAAATGTTCATCTCTGGCTTTTATTGCTGCATTCTTTCAATATATTTTTCTGTAAACATGTAAAATTAATGAGATAGACCAAAACCTGTCAGATTTTATATCTGGTCATGGCACCAGATTATGTCTGTCACTTGCTGGATGCGGCGCTGTCTTGAGCTTTTTTGGCAGTTAATAACTGGCAGCTGCCTCCAAATTCACGCCAACTACTAGATAGCGATTTGGAGATGAGCTCAGAAGCTATAGATTTCATGCACCCTATCAATATACACATAAGTATAGTAGTAAGCAGATGCACATACTATCGCCCTACTGACTGCGGTCCACAGACCATTAATGTCTTGGTGGGAGAAGTGGTGAGACATGATGACAGACGCAGTCTAGTGGTCATTGCCACCCCTGTGCGTCCAGGCATCTCATATATTGTAATGTGGAGCTCAGCAGAGAGGTTTTCACATGACTGGGGCGCAGCGCTGTGAAGGACAGAATTGGGTGAGGCTGGGAATGCAGCTGTGCTCCGTCTATTTTAGGCGTCTCTGTGGAACAGCTGTGCATACATTCAACTCTCATAAAAGAAATCAAACCCCGATAACATCCATGGAACACCGTTCAGCTGTCAAGACCCCCTGGGTTGTCCTAGATACTCCAGAGAACCTGCACTAAAACATCAAAGCTTTCCGTAACCCCCCACAAGCCTCCTGCAAAACCTGGATGTTTAACTGTAAGAAGATGAAGGAAGAAAGGAGTTCTTGTCAGAATTTTTTTTTTTGTAGAAATTTAGATTAGTTTTCAATCCAGAAGTAAAGTTGTAAGTTCACGGAAAGGTTTGGCATTGCTCCTGATTCCTTACAAGAAGCGAAGACCCCACTAAGTACGATTTTGTTATTCATATCCTTCTACTATCCTCTTATAGCAAGGCGGCCAGATTTTGCAGACAGTACAGTATGTGCTGCGCCCTCCGCAGAGACAGTCAGAATCTGAACAGTATCCAACAGTATGTTGTGTTAATGCACCGCTCCAGCATGTTTTTTCAGCACTAAAGGGATGATTTAAATCTAAGTGCCCAGCTACCACCTCCAGTCCCATACTCACCCTTCAGCATTTTAATCTTTTTTCACCCTCGCTCCGATCTATTGTCAATGTAACTTACATCACAAGTGCTCAATACAAGTCTACGAAGGCCAGAACAAGGCTCTCATAGACTTGTGTAAAGTTGTGCCTTCTATGAAACACTGAAGCTGCCGACAGGTCACAAACTACCAGAAACTGATGGCAGCACAGAACTTACATCAGAAGTGTTCAGCACAAGTCTATGAAGGTCAGAACAAAGCTCTCATAGACTTGTATAAAGTTGTGCCCTCTATGAAACACAAGCTGCCGACAGGTCACAAACTATCAGAAACTGACGGGAGCACAGAACTTACATCACAAGCTCTCAATATAAATCTGTGAGGGCCAGAACAATGCTCTCATAGACTTGTATAAAGTTGTGCCCTCTATGAAACACTGAAGCAGCTGACAGGTCACAAAGTGCCAGAAACTGACGGGAGCACAGAGGTTACATCACAAGCACTCAATACAAGTCTATGAAGGCAAGAACAAGGCTCTCATAGACTTGCATAAAGTTGTGCCCTCCATGAAACACTGGAGCATCCAGCAGGTCACAAGCTGCCAGAGACTGACGGGAGCAACGCTGATAGAAGATGAAGAAGCCAGAGGGTAAATATAATAGTAGGGGTTGGGGACATAGATTTAAAGCACCACTCCACGAGTTAAATTAAAAAACAAAAAGGCTGGAGTAGTGCTTTAAGAAAAATAAAAGTTTGTCAGCACAAAATGACTGTTTAAACAAAGCACGTGTACCCTTTGAGTGGCCAATAACGTCAAAGCACCTACTTCTTTGCAATGTAATTATTGCACAGGTGTGGCATATCAAGATGCTAATAAGACAGCATGATTATTGCACAGGTGTGGAATACCAAGATGCTGATTAGACAGCATGATTATTGCCTAGGTGTGGCATATCAAGATGCTGATTAGACAGCATGATTATTGCGCAGGTGTGGGATATCAAGATGCTTATTAGACAGCATGATTATTGCACAGGTGTGGCATATCATGATGCTGATTAGAAAGCATGATTATTACACAGGTGTGGCATATCAAGATGCTAATAAGACAGCATGATTATTGCACAGGTGTGGAATACCAAGATGCTGATTAGGCAGCATGATCATTGCACAGGTGTGGGATATCAAGATGCTGATTAGGCAGCATGATTATTGCCTAGATGTGGCATATCAAGATGCTGATTAGACAGCATGATTATTGCACAGGTGTGGCATATCAAGATAGTGATTAGACAGCATGATTATTGCCTAGGTGTGGCATATCAAGATGCTGAGTAGATAGCATGATTATTGCACAGGTGTGGCATATCATGATGCTGATTAGAAAGCATGATTATTGCCCAGGTGTGGCATATCAAGATGCTAATAAGACAGCATGATTATTGCACAGGTGTGGAATACCAAGATGCTGATTAGGCAGCATGATCATTGCACAGGTGTGGGATATCAAGATGCTGATTAGGCAGCATGATTATTGGGCAGGTGTGGGATATCAAGATGCTTATTAGGCAGCATGATTATTGCGCAGGTGTGGCTTATCAAGATGCGGATTAGGCAACATGATTATTATGCAGGTGTGACATATCAAGATGCTGATTAGACACCATGATTATTACACAGGTGTGGCATATCAAGATGCTGATTAGACACCATGATTATTGCACAGGTGTGGCATATCAAGATCCTGATTAGACACCATGATTATTACACAGGTGTGGCATATAAAGATGCGGATTAGGCAACATGATTATTATGCAGGTGTGGCATATCAAGATCCTGATTAGACACCATGATTATTACACAGGTGTGGCATATAAAGATGCGGATTAGGCAACATGATTATTATGCAGGTGTGGCATATCAAGATCCTGATTAGACAGCATGATTATTGCACAGGTGTGACATATCAAGATGCTGATTAGACAGCAGGATTATTGCCCATGTAGGAGCAAAAACATAAGTGATGTGCTTATATTTTGGGTCAGTGTATTTATTACCTGTTGAATATAATTGCCCCGGGGTTATGTAGCAATTGTAAAGATTATCACAAATAGAGCCATAATTTAAATTCTCCTATATCCTTAGAGAATCACACAGAGACAATCGCATAGAAAGCTAATACTGTTATCCGTATGTTTTTGGAGTCAGTTTAAAATGTGAATCACCCAGAGGAAACCATGCGTACACAAGATACTGTATACACTTTACACAAATGTATTCCTTGGTCAGATAAAGCCTAGTGTTGGCAGGTTACAGCGCTACCCAAGCCCTTTCACTTGAATTGTGCGGATACACAGTTATCTGGACTGGGTGTGTGCAGGGGCATTGCAGATCTCAGGACTAGTGAGGTCCATAAATTGACTCCAGCGATTGTGGGATTATTGCATATCATAAATACTTTTTCTTTAGTCCATTGGTCCCCAACCTTTCATACCTCGAGAGCCACATTCAGCTTATAGATAGGGTTGTGAGCCACATCCAGAGCCCCTCAGCTCCTGCCTTCCCCACAGTAGCAACTCCCCATAATCGGTATAATGACAGCCAAAGCTTTAGCACAAAAATCATAAAAGGCAGTATATTGCCACCTATGGGTTCCCACCTTACCCTCATTAGCTATTTTTACATCAAGCACTCTGACCACACTATCGGCTCCAGCTTCAGGCACCAACCATATCTGGCAGTATCATGCTATGTCCAGCTTAGCACTTGCGTATTTTATCTCTCCAACCCAAGGCCAGTATATACGCATCCAATTCTGCTCTTCTGAGTGGGGCTACTCAAAAAAGTTACCATCTTAGTTCCTGCACTTCATAGCTGTTTACTAGACCTGGTGTTAATGCACCAAGTCAACAGACACTCGTGAGCCCCATATCCAGATTCACATGTGGCTCCCAAGCTATAGGTTGGGGATCCCTGCTTTAGACTATACTTAAGGCATCTGTGTCACCCAGGGTTATGAGGTACTCGGTCCCGGGCAGTGTATAACTGGGGAATGTCACTTTGGTGGCCATTGCCCGGTTCCGTGCCCTGGGTGCTTATTGAAAAGGGGATATTTACAAGGGATGGTTGAATAAAGTTTATACGTAACGCCCCTTGCGGTGTTGCGGCTATGTCGATGGAGCCGCCGCTGCATAATGTTAACTACTGGGGCTGGTATTAGTGGCAGCCTTGATGTTAGGTCCTCTGCAAGTAGGGCCAGGGCCCAGAGGATATTTGTTGCAGGTGGGTGTTGAAAGAAGGTAGGCCACAACGGGAGTTTGGTGTAACTGCTTCTTTACTCACACTAAGCTAGTAACTGGTCACCCGAGGCTGGCTGGTCTAAACCGCAGGTCCCCTTAGTCCCAGTGTCGGTTTTGTGACCTAGTGACTTCTTTCCCCTGCACATGTCTTTGGTTGGTGGGTCCCCGTGGCGTGGAGCCGCTGGAGGTCCCTCCTAGTTGTCTTCTTCAGCAGTCTGTATGACGGTAGCATGAACCCTGTGGGGTTGGAGTCTCTGGTCCTGTCCCCGGTTCTCTTTTTGCTACTGAGTCTCAAACTTCAAGGTCAGTGAGGTCCTTGATGGTCCTCTCACTGTACAGATTTTATCAGGTCTGCCTGGAGCTTTTGCCTGACCTTGGATTCTGTATCCCGTTGGTGCGTAGTTCTGGGAGTACTCCACCGTACTCCACCGGCAACTAACTGCCTGGGCCCTCAGGTCACCGTCACACTCCTGTCAGTCCGTCTCCTCACTTTCACTTCCTTCTCTGACACACTCCACTCGACTACCACCATTACTGTGTCTCTTCTCTACTGTCTGACTCTCCACTGTCTACCCCTCCCACCTGGTTGTCTATTGGACTGGAGTGGCTTCACCTGTAGGCGGCCATCCATTGGTCCGACTCTAGCCTGGTACCATTCTATGGGGGATAATTGGGAAAAAAACAGGGATCTGGAGTGTTTGTGTGTTACCGGTACTGGTCTTCTGGGTCCCTAGGGGGTAGGCCCTGAATCCTGGTTAGGATGCAGTACCTTGTAGCTTCCTGTTGGCTTCAGGGGCGCTACACATCAAGTTATGAGATCATTGACTAGTACATCAACACATCTAAAAGTACTTCAAGGATGAATCCTGACAGCTGGTTAAAAACTAGTGGGTGCCAGTGGCTTAAAAGATCCTCAGTTCTATATCTTATCTAGTTTGGTTTCAGAATTTGATGGCAACATAAGTTTAATACAATAACTTTGAAGATGATTTGCAGCTTATTTCTTTAGTTATGTATAAAACATTTTGGTCTTGCAGGAAACCATTTCCAATCGGAGATAAGGTGACCTTCAGGGGTAAAGACTGTGTTTGCCAGAATTGTTCCCAGTCTTTAGTAAGTGACAAGCCAATCAAGATTCATGGACCAAGCCGTGAGTATTTCACTGGAATGGGGGAATATTTAGAATGGTGTAACGGGATTGTACATAGGCATTTATATTGTTGCCAATCAATAATTCCTTTCCACTGTTTGGTAGTATGTGAGCAGCCACTGGTTTTAATGAGTGGGATATAATTCTTTGTGTACCCAGTCTATAATTCAATCATATTTCCAGTATCGGGACCACAAGCACTAAAGTGGTTGTCCACTACATACTGCTTCTTGGGTATTGCAGCTAATCTCCCATTGAAGTGAATAGGGGATGAGCTGCAGTACCCGAGAATGGCCACTAGATAGTGTATGGAGCTGTGTTTTTTTGTTTCTTTAACGGTTTATATTCAACCACCACTGGAGCTGATTAGTAAGGATGCTGGGTATCAGACCCCCACCAATCAAATATTCATGACCTATCCTAAGGGTAAGCCATAAATATCCAAGTAGTGGAAACCCCCTTTAGGCTTTATTCAGGAGGACTCTTGGCAATCTAAACAACTGTCAACATGTTATGGGATTTGTTGTTTTTTATGTGATATTACGAAGGCTGTAGGCAGGGGCGACATACTATTGGTGCTATCTGTGCAGCTCTACAGGGGGCCAAGGCTCATTTCCACCTCTAAAGCAGCAAGCAGCTTCCTAGACACCTACAGACATGCAATAAGATGAACTTTTGGGCTACAAAGGACCCATATAGTGTTCTTGCACAGGGTCCTCCTTCAGTTGTGTCCGACCCTGGCTGCAGGTCATCAGAATCAGCATGTAAACAGTTAACAAAGCTGTGCTGCATCTGCGTATTACAACAAGTTAGGGAAAGTCTCTTAAACCCTTACAATTACCCATCACGCCAATAATTTTACATTGAAATAAGTTTGGCTGGGGTCAACATGGCAGGTGTGATGCATCGGTGTTTCTTTCATGCAGCCCCAAATAAAAATTGTAGCCATTTTCTGCACTATCATTACTTTTTTTAAAATTATTTGTCAATTATTAAGGGTCACTGCGTTTCTGCATAACCACACATCAATGAGATAGCAATTTGCAATGCATTTCTAATAATACCGCAAAGTAATAACATTTGAGAGTCCTCAGTGGTTGATACCTTTTAATGGCTTACTGAAAAGATGGTAACACGTATCCAGCTTCCCAAACTACTCAGGCCTCTTCATCAGGCATGGTATAACACAAAATCTGAAGAGTCACATATGTTTACAGTACAGACCAAAAGTTTAGACACACCTTCTCATCTATAGAACAACTGTTAAGAGGAAACTTTGTGCAGCAGGCCTTCATGGTAAAATAGCTGCTAAGAAACCACTGCTAAGGACAGGCAACAAGCAGAAGAGACTTGTGTGGGCTAAAGAACACAAGGAATGGACATTAGACCAGTGGAAATCTGTGCTTTGGTCTGATGAGTCCAAAATTGAGATCTTTGGATCCAACCATCGTGTCTTTGTAGAAAAGGTGAACGGATGGACTCTACATGCCTGGTTCCCACCGTGAAGCATGGCGGAGGAGGTGTGATGGTGTGGGGGTGCGTTACTGGTGACACTGTTGGGGATTTATTCAAAATTGAAGGCATACAGAACCAGCATCTTGCAGCGGCATGCTATTTCATCCGGTTTGCATTTAGTTGGACCATCATTTATTTTTCAACAGGACAATGACCCCAAACACACCTCCAGGCTGTGTAGAGGCTATTTCACTAAGAAGGAGAGTGATGGGGAGCTATGCCAGATGACCTGGCCTCCACAGTCACCAGACCTAAACCCAATCGAAATGGTTTGGGGTGAGCTGGACCGCAGAGTGAAAGCAAAAAGGCCAACAAGTGCTAAGCATCTCTGGGAAATCCTTCAAGACTGTTGGAAAACCATTTCCGGTGACAACCTCTTGAAGCTCATCAAGAGAATGCCAAGAGTGTGCAAAGTTGTAATGAAAGCAAAAGGTGGCTACTTTGAAAAACCTAGAATATAAGATATATTTTCTGTTGTTTCACACTTTTTTAAGCATTTCATTCCACATGTTTTAATTCATAGTTTTGATGCCTTCAATGTGAATCTACAATTTTCAGAGTCCTGAAAATAAAGAAAACTCTTTGAATGAGAAGGTGTGTCCGAACTTTTGGTCTGTACTGTATATTCGTAGATAAGAAGGGTGAAAGTTTTATTGTCCCCTGATTGAGGTCTGGTCCAGAGTTGTGATGCCCCTTAATTGATGTGACACATTCGTTACCTTTCAATGCCAACAATTTCATTTCCATTATTCTGTAACCAGGGCTACAAAATTGTTTGGCCACAGAGTTCAGATCACAGCATTATGGACATCATATTGTTGGAATTGAAAATTAACATCAAATCTCTGAGAGATAGAAAAGTCTGGGAGTACAAATTTATAACGACCTTCAACACTCTCAGAGCAGGAATGAATGTGTCACCCATGCAGTGGCGTAACTGTGTGTGAGAGCGGAGGGATATTGGACCTGATCTGTGTGTGAGAGCGGAGGGATACTGG